>NC_067489.1:37571992-37792695 GCF_947179515.1 Apodemus sylvaticus
GATCCATGAGCATGGGAGGTTTTTCCATTTTTGGAGGTCTTTTTCCATTTCCTTCTTCATAGTCTTGAAGTTCTTGTCATATAGATCTTTCACATGTTTGGTAAGAGTCACCCCAAGGTATTTTATACTGTTTGTGGTTATTGTGAAGGGTGTCATTGCCCTAATTTCCTTCTCAGCCTGCTTATCCTGTGAGTATAGGAAGGCTACTGATTTGCTTGAGTTGATTTTATAACCTGCCACTTTGCTGAAGCTGTTTATCAGCTGTAGGAGTTCACATCAGATAGAGGGCTAATATCTAATATATATAAAGAACTCAAGAAGCTAGACTCCAGAAAACCAAATAACCCTATTAAAAAATGGGGTATCGAGTTAAACAAAGAATTTTCACCTGAAAAACTTCGGATGGTGGAGAAGCATCTTAAAAAATGCTCAACTTCATTAGTCATTAGGGAAATGCAAATCAAAACAACCCTGAGATTTCACCTTACACCAGTCAGAATGGCTAAGATTAAAAATTCAGGAGACAGCAGGTGTTGGCAAGGATGTGGAGAAAGAGGAACACTCCTCCACTGCTGGTGGGGTTGCAAATTGGTACAACTATTCTGGAAATCAGTCTGGCGGTTCCTCAGAAAACTGGGCACCTCACTTCCAGAAGATCCTGCTATACCACTCCTGGGCATATACCCAGAGGATTCCCCACCATGTAATAAGGATACATGCTCCACTATGTTCATAGCAGCCCTATTTATAACAGCCAGAAGCTGGAAAGAACCCAGGTATCCCTCAACAGAAGAGTGGATGCAAAAAATGTGGTATATATACACAATGGAGTACTATTCAGCCATTAGAAACAATTAATTCATGAAATTCTTAGGCAAATGGATGGAGCTGGAGAACATCATACTAAGTGAGGTAACCCAGTCTCAAAAGATCAATCATGGTATGCACTCACTAATAAGTGGATATTAACCTAGAAAACTGGAATACCCAAAACATAATCCACACATCAAATGAGGTACAAGAAGAATGGAGGAGTGGCCCCTTGTTCTAGAAAGACTCAGTGAAGCAGTATAGGGCAAAACCAGAACAGGGAAGTGGGAAGGGTTGGGTGGGAATTACAGGGGGAGGGAAGGGGGCTAGAAAAGGGGAAATCATTTGAAATGTAAATAAAAAATATATCAAATTTTAAAAAAAGAGAAAAAAACACCTGTCAATATAGTTAAAAGTCTTTATAGTAGCGACATCTCTAAGGTAGAGAATATTGGCCCAGATTCTGAAACTTTAACTTGTACCTTACCTCTATAGTTGCTGCTAAACATTTAGAAGAGGAAGTAAGCTGTAGGAAATGCTCAATAATCTCTCCTAACAAGAAGTAACCAAATGAGATATTCAACAACGTCCTTTACCACTAGGGCACATAAAGAAGGCTAAGTTCTTGTGAAGATTCCATAGTTTACTAAATGGGAAAACCTTGGAAAATTCATTGCAGATAATAAGCGTGCAATAAACACAAGCAACCATTTGTGTTTTCTCCAGCCTCACACTCTGATCCTGTACCTGCTGAGTTAGCATTCAACTGTGATCAGAAGCATAAAAATAAAACCCAGTGGAAAAGGGTTCTCCCAAAAGCTTCCACCAACCTCTTTTATGTCTTGTGTGATGACTAAAGTCAAAGCAGTCTTTTTGACCATGTCAGCAGCATGAAGATCTGAGAAGAAAAGAAGGAAATCATGGAGAAAAACAACAACAACAACAACTCAAAGGAAGAAAAATCCCTGAAGTGAGTGAACTCTAAACGCCAACCATCCAAGGTTAAGACTTTCAACATACATTGAATATTGTAATGAATAGGCCCAGTTTTCCAATGGAGATAGAGCAAGGGGAAAGATGAATGATGTTATAAACAGGAATTTGGGTAACACAGATTCCAAAAGGCACAATTTTATGTTGAACTTACATATGCAACCCCCATACACATGCAAGTGCAAGACACACCTTACTATCATCAGTAGAGAGCCTTATTGAGGTGCTATGCCACCTGGCAGGAACTTTATGGACCAATGTGAAGTTCCTCTCCCAGCCTTTGATTGGAAACTCCTGTGTCAGCCACAATCCCCTCCACCTAGGGTGCAGTGCTCAGGCAAAGGTGAAGCCCATTGTTCTTCAAGGATCTGCTGTTTCCTGAAAAACACTAGCCACCTGTGGAGCAACTGAACTGATTCTGCTGAGAAGCTTCCAGACTTTTCCCCCTGCCTATATATATTGGGAGTTCTTCATTAAACTTTGAGACCTTGAATAGCAGGTGTTATTTTGGTTTCTATCTCTTGTTTGTGGCCTTCCCATACATCCCCAGCTTCCCTTCCAGGTAACCCTTCCTATGTAACTGTAGGCAGTTACAATCAACCATAACCTGTCCCAGCTCTAATAAGGAATCTGAAAATCAGTTAAGCAAAGGTCTGCACCTGACCCTCACTCCTATTCACTCAATTAAGGTAATGTAGTTCAGTAGTTTGGCTCTCCTACAAATAGTTCTTGGTTCCATGATAGCCACTTGTAGTCTCTACAGTATTTGAATATAAACAATTCAGTGACTAAACCCAGTGGGTGATGTATGAATAAGCAGATCAGTGGGAACACCTCTGTCTCCTCTCATGTGTGTGTGATGTCAGGCACAGGAAGCACAGGCCGTCATCTGAAGAAAGTAACACATCAAATGAAGGGATGGCTAATGTCACATAATCACACAAGCCTTGGCAGATGAGAAAAGATGGCACAAGGCCCTGAACATTTTTAAAAGAGGAACATTATGAGCAGCTGAGGAACAGTGGAGAATTGAGTCCTCAGAAAGGTAATTTATTTCTTTCTGCAATTATAACAATGAGTTTAGGGAATAAAATAAAACCATTTTATCTGCTTTTGCTGCAAAGATGGTTAACAAAGATGGTCAGAGTCTTTTCTGAACAATCTTGCATTTTTTGGTGAACCGTCGAACCTGCACATAGTCAACTCACAAGGGAGAATACCTTAAATGTGGCCTATCCCCAAGCTTTTTAAAAAACACTTTTAATTAGTTATTTTATTTGTTTACCCAGATGTTGACCCCACACACACTTCTGATCCACCCTCCCAGAGTTCTTCACCCCATCTGCCTTCCCCTTCACACATAAAAGGGTGGCCCTCCTGTATCCCCCTTCCCTTCCTGATGCTTTTAAAAACACTGACGCATGGCATTTCTGCTCCAAAAATGATAACATGGGAATAAGAAGGGACTCCCAGTGGAGAGAATAGGAGAAGGTCAATGAATCTGTGTACTATACTTCAGATTCATACCCTATGACAGTGAGTTGCATTTCTCAGAACCTCAGTGAGGTGATTTGCATCGGAATAGCAACCTCAGACAGCTGAACCCTTCTCTTTACATACAATTGTTTGTCTTTAGGGGTGATTGAAGTTGTACTAGCAGTCTTTGAGTCTCATTTATCAAACAGTTTCCAAGAAAATGCCTAAAAACAACAAATTCAGAGGAAGTTTGCAAAGAAAACTGGTCAATTTGTTTAAAAAAATGGAAGTGCCCTGTCAAATTTTTTACAAAAAAAAAAAGTAGACTAACAGAAATTAAATTGAACTATACAAAATATACAAATATTAAGTGCAACTAAATGTTGACATATGATGCAGATATTAAAAGTGACAAGGTCCTTCTAACAGACAAGAAATCATTACTGAATAAATACAGAGGCAAAGTGATTTTGTTTTGTTTTATTTTAGAGCAGTTTTAACCCATCAACATGACTGCTCTGGAAGAGTTCATATGGATCTGGCTAAAATGTAGATATACTACACACCTTTAATCCTTCTGGATGACTGGAATACTCACCCTTTGTCTCAATGAACTTTTAATCCCAAACAAGAACTTCTAATTGAGGAGCAGACAAAATTACTAATCGGGGGAAGATCTGACATAATGAGTCAGAGAAAGGATATGCCTAACTCTCACAAGAAAAAGAGGCTACTTAAGGCACAGTGAGGAAGAGGGTGTTCAATTCAGTTCAGTTCAGTTCTGTTCTTTTCTGTTCTGTTAGGTGAGTTCACTTTGGTACAGTGCGTAGCAGTTGAGTTTGTAGAGTTCAGAGCAGAGCAATTCAGTCAGAACCCAAGAGAAGCAAATTTGGATGAGTCAGCTTGGAGAGGAGTTTGAGCCAGAACAGCTGAATTGAACCAGCTATCCAGAGTTCAGAAAGAGATAGAGTGAGTTAATCTAGCAGTAAGTCTCAGGGGCTGAAATATTTTAGGCCTAGGTTAGCAGACAGAGGCTAGAAGCTGAAGCCTTCAAGGCCCAGGCTTACAGAAAGTTAGATTGTATGGAGGCTAGAAAAGTTAGATTGTATGGAGGATAGAAGCTTTCAGGTCTAGATCTAGGCAGAGTTAGATTTTTTTAAAAAAAGACATTCTTGGCTCAGCCCAAGCCATGTATCCATGGCTCTCATCTCATCCCTTCATCTGAGGAAACAGAAGCTACATTCGCATTTACATATTTTGTTTTGTTTTGTTTTGTTTTGCTTTACATACAATCTGTAAATGCTCTATGCTCCCAAGACTAAAATTGTTTATTTCTTAGTACTTTTATATTTTTACAGTACAGTTGTTGCCCTCTCCCAGTTTCCCCTCCCACAGTTCCTCCTCTCATTCTTCTTCCCTCCTGTCTCTAAGAGGATAACCACCACCACCACCACCCACCAGGCCTCCCTATTCCCTGGGGCTTCAAGGCTCTTAACGATTAGGCCCCTCTTCTCCCACTAAGGCTAGGCAAGGCAGCACTCTGTTATACATGTGTTGGGGGGCCTCAGACCAGCTTGTGTATGCTGCCTGGTTGGGGGCTCAGTGTCTGAGAAATCTCAGATGTCCAGATTAGTTGAGGCTGCTGGTCTTCCTATGGGGCAGCCCTCCTCCTCAGCTTCTTCCAGCCTTTCCCAAATTCAACCATAGGGGTCCCCTCCTTCAGTCCAATAGTTGAGTGTAAGTATTTGCATCTGTCTCACTCAGATGCTTGTTGAACCTCTCATGATTTGGTCATTGGTCTTGGCCATGCTGAAGCAGGGGAGATGAAATCTCAAAGTTGTTTTAATCACCATTTCCCTAATGGTTAAAGATGTTATACGCTTCTTCAAGTGTTTCTCAGTATTACTGCTTCACTTTGAGAACTCTCTGCTTACTTCATTTTTTAATTGAGTTATTTGTTTTGCTGATGTTTAAACTTTTTTAGTTCTTTATATATTCTAGATATGAAGTCTTTATTGAATGTATACTTGGTAAAAAACTTTACTGTTCCATATGCTGCCATTTTGCCAAATGTTGGTGTCCTTTGCCACTTTTCAGGTTCATGAGGTCCCTGTAAAAAAGAAAATGGTCATGTGAGAATTTAAGGGTTTTCTAAGATTCCAACCTCTATTGTCTTGATTTGAAGTATAACAAATGGAATTTTCTACAGAATCTCCATACGGCTTTCTATTTTTTTTCCTAATTTTATTTTTTAGTTTTTATTCTCTATATTCTTTGTTTACATTCCAAATGATTTCCACTTTCCCAGTTCCCCCCTCCCCATAAGTCCCATAAGCCCTCTTTCATCAGCCCATTCCCCAATTACCCCCCTCTCATTTCTCTGTCCTGGTACTCCCCTACAATGCTGGACAAAGCCTTTCCAAGACCAGGGCCCTCTCCTTCCTTCTTCTTGGGAATCATTTGATATGCTAATTGTGTGTTGAGTATTCAGAGTTTCTGGGCTAATTAATATCCACTTATCAGTGACTGCATTCCATGTGTATTTTTTTTTTTGATTGGGTTACCTCACTTAGGATGATATTTGCCAGTTCCAACAATTTGCCTTAAAGTTTCATGAATTCATTGTTTTAAATTGCTGAGTAGTATTCCATCGTGTAAATATACCACATTTTCTGTATCCATTCCTCCACTGAGGGACATCTGGGTTCTTTCCAGCTTCTGACTATTATAAATAAGGCTGCTATGAACATAGTGGAGCATGTGTCCTTATTGAATGCCAGGGA
Organism: Apodemus sylvaticus; assembly: GCF_947179515.1. Lineage (NCBI taxonomy): Eukaryota > Metazoa > Chordata > Mammalia > Rodentia > Muridae > Apodemus > Apodemus sylvaticus. The sequence goes on from NC_067489.1 coordinate 37,578,055, forward strand.
ATCCTCTGGGCATATGCCCAGGAGTAGTATAACAGGATCCTCCAGTTTTCTGAGGAACTGCCAGACTGATTTCCAGAGTGGTTGTGCCATCTTACAGCCCCACCAGCAGTGGAGGAGTGTTCCTCTTTCTCCACATCCTCACCAACACCTACTGTCTCCTGAGTTTTTGACCTTAGCCATTCTGACTGGTATAAGGTGAAATCTCAGAGTTGTTTTGATTTGCATTTCCCTAATGACCAATGATGTTGAGCACTTCTTAAGGTGCCTCTCGGCCATCTGAATTTCTTCAGGTGAAAATTCTTTGTTTAGATCTGTACCCCATTTTTTAATAGGGTTATTTGGTTCCCTGGGGTCTAACTTCTTGGGTTCTTTGTATATATGGGATATTAGCCCTCTGTCAGTTTTAGGGTTGGTGAAGATCTTTTCCCAATCTGTTGCCATTTTGTCTTTTTGACAGTGTCCTTTGCCTTACAGAAACTTTGTAATTTTATGAGGTCCTATTTGTCAATTCTTGATCTTTGGAGCATAAGCTATTGCTGTTCTGTTCAGGAACTTTTCCCCAGTGCCCATGTCCTCAAAAGTCTTCCCCAGTTTCTTTTCTATTAGTTTCAGTGTGTCTCATTTTATGTGGAGGTCCTTGATCCACTTGGACTTGAGCTTAGTACAAGGAGATAAGAAAGGATTGATTTGCATTCTTCGGCAAGCTGACCTCCAGTTGAACCAGCACCATATGTTGAAAAAGCTATCATTTTTCCACTGTATGGTTTTAGCTCCTTTGTGGAAGATCAAGTGACCAAAGGTGTGTGGGTTCATTTCTGGGTCTTCAATTCTATTCCATTTATCTGCCTGTCACTGTACCAATACCATGCAGTTATTAACACTATTGCTCTGTAGTACTGCTTGAGGTCCCAGATATTGATTCGCCCAGAAGTTCTTTTACTATTGAGAATTTTTAGCTATCCTGGGTTTTTTGTTATTCCAGATGAATTTGAGAATTGATCTTTCTTTTTTTTTTAATATTTTATCTATCAAACTGCAAACGCTGTGCTCCAGACAGCAAGCTTACAGCTTACGAGTCATATTTGTGTGTGTGTGTGTGTGTGTGTGTATGTGTGTGTGTGTGTGCATTCATGAGCATCTAAAGTAGACAATGAACTGGAGTGGATCAAAGTGAATTTTCTTTTTTTTTTTATTCGATATATTTTTTATTTACATTTCAAATGATTTACCCTTTTCTGGACCCCCACTCCCCGAAAGTCCCATAAGCCCCCATCCCTCCCCCTGTTTTCCCATCCAATGCTTCCCATTTCCCTGTTATGGTTTTGCCCTATACTGTTTCACTGAGACTTTCCAGAACAAGGGGCCACTCCTCTGTTCTTCTTGTACTTCATTTGATGTGTGGATTATGTTTTGGGTATTCCAGTTTCCTAGGTTAACACCCACTTATTAGTGAGGGCATATCATGAGTTTGAGTCTGGGTTACCTCACTTAGTATGATGTTCTCCAGATCCATCCATTTGCCTAGGAATTTCATGAATTCATTGTTTCTAATGGCTGAATAGTACTCCATTGTGTAAATATACCAAATTTTTCGCATCCACTCTTCTGTTGAGGGATATCTGGGTTCTTTCCAGCTTCTGGCAATTATAAATAGGGCTGCTATGAACATAGTGGAACATGTATCCTTATTACATGCTGGGGAATCTTCTGGGTATATGCCCAGGAGTAGTATAGCAGGATCTTCTGGAAGTGAGGTGCCCAGTTTTCAGAGGAACCACCAGACTGATTTCAAGAGTGGTTGTACCAATTTGCAACCCCAACAGCAGTGGAGAAGTGTTCCTCTTTCTTCACATCCTTGCCAACATCTGCTGTCTCCTGAATTTTTAATCTTAGCCATTCTGACTGGTGTAAGGTGAAATCTCAGGGTTGTTTTGATTTGCATTTCCCTAATGACTAATGAAGTTGAGCATTTTTTTAAGATGCTTCTCCTCCATCCGAAGTTTTTCAGGTGAAAATTCTTTGTTTAACTCTGTACTCCATTTTTTAATGGGGTTGTTTAGTTTTCTGGAGTCTAACTTCTTGAGTTCTTTATGTATATTGGATATTAGCCCTCTATCTGATGTAGGGTTGGTGAAGATCTTTTCCCAATTTGTTGGTTGCCGATTTGCCATTTTGATGGTGTCCTTTGCCTTACAAAAACTTTGTAATTTTATGAGGTCCGATTTGTGAATTCTTTTTTTTTTTAATTTTTTAATTCGATATAATTTATATACATTTCAAATGATTTCCCCTTTTCTAGCCCCCCACTCCCGAAAGTCCCGTAAGCCCTTTTCTCTTCCCCTGTCCTCCCACCCACCCCTTCCCACTTCCCCATTCTGGTTTTGCCGAATACTGTTTCACTGAGTCTTTCCAGAACCAGGGGCCACTCCTCTTTTCTTCTTGTACCTCATTTGATGTGTGGATTGTGTTTTGGGTATTCCAGTTTTCTAGGTTAATAACCACTTATTAGTGAGTGCATACCATGATTCACCTTTTGAGTCTGGGTTACCTCACTTAGTATGATGTTCTCTAGCTCCATCCATTTGACTAAGAATTTCATGAATTCATTGCTTCTAATGGCTGAATAGTACTCCATTGTGTAGATATACCACATTTTTTGCATCCACTCTTCTGTTGAGGGATACCTGGGTTCTTTCCAGCATCTGGCAATTATAAATAGGGCTGCTATGAACATAGTAGAGCATGTATCCTTATTACATGGTGGGGAATCCTCTGTGTATATGCCCAGGAGTGGTATAGCAGGATCTTCTGGAAGTGAGGTGCCCAGTTTTCGGAGGAACCGCCAGACTGATTTCCAGAGTGGTTGTACCAATTTGCAACCCCACCAACAGTGGAGGAGTGTTCCTCTTTCTCCACACCCTCTCCAACACCTGCTGTCTCCTGAATTTTTAATCTTAGCCATTCTGACTGGTGTAAGATGAAATCTTAGGGTTGTTTTGATTTGCATTTCCCTAATGACTAATGAAGTTGAGCATTTTTTAAGATGCTTCTCCGAACATTCATCCGAAGTTCTTCAGATGAGAATTCTTTGTTTAACTCTGTACCCCATTTTTTAATAGGGTTGTTCGGTTTTCTGGAGTCTAACTTCTTGAGTTCTTTATATATATTGGATATTAGCCCTCTATCTGATGTAGGATTGGTGAAGATCTTTTCCGAATTTGTTGGTTGCCAATTTGTCCTCTTGATGGTGTCCTTTGCCTTACAGAAACTTTGTAATTTTATGAGGTCCCATTTGTCAATTCTTGCTCTTAGAGCATACCCTATTGGTGTTCTGTTCAGAAACTTTCTCCCTGTACCGATGTCCTCAAGGGTCTTCCCGAGTTTCTTTTCTTTTCTTTTCTTTTTTAATTTTTTTATTCGATATAATTTATTTACATTTCAAATGATTTCCCTTTTCTAGCCCCCCCACTCCCCGAAAGTCCCGTAAGCCCCCTTCTCTTCCCCTGTCCTCCCACCCACCCCTTCCCACTTCCCCGTTCTGGTTTTGCAGAATACTGTTTCACTGAGTCTTTCCAGAACCAGGTGCCACTCCTCCTTTCTTCTTGTACCTCATTTGATGTGTGGATTATGTTTTGGGTATTCCAGTTTTCTAGGTTAATAACCACTTATTAGTGAGTGCATACCATGATTCACCTTTTGAGTCTGGGTTACCTCACTTAGTATGATGTTCTCTAGCTCCGTCCATTTGCCTAAGAATTTCACGAATTCATTGTTTCTAATGGCTGAATAGTACTCCATTGTGTAGATACATTTCCTCCAGATTTTCCAGTTGTGTTGAGTATATGGTTTTTGTTTTTTGTTTTTGTTTTTGTTTTTTTTTTTTGTTTTTTTTTTTTTTTGATTTGGTGTTTTTTGATATAGGGTTTCCGTGTATAGTCCTGGCTGTCCTGGAGCTCACTCTGTAGGCCAGGCTGGCCTCAAACTCAGAAATCTGCCTGCCTATGCCTCCCAGATTGCTGGGATTACAGGCGTGTACCACCACTCCCGGCGAGTATATGCTTTTGTAATAGGTTCTAATTTTTTTTAATTTCCTCAGTTTCTGTCTTTATATCTCCCTTTTCATTTCTAATTTTGTTAATTTAGATACTGTCTCTGTGCCTCTTGGTTATTCTGGCTAAGGGTTTATCTATCTTGTTAATTTTCTCAAAGAACCAGTTCCTGGGTTTGTTGATACTTTATATGGTTCTCTTTGTTTCCACTTGATTGATTTCAGCCCTGAGTTTGATGATTTCCTGACTTCTACTCCTCCTGGGTGAATTAGCTTCTTTCTGTTCTAGAACTTTCAGGTGTGGCGTTAAGCTGCTAGTGTATGCTCTCTTCAGTTTCTTTTTGGAGGCACTCAGGGCTATGAGTTTTCCTCTTAGCACTGACTTCATTGTATCCCATAGATTTGGATATGTTTTGCCTTCATTTTCATTAAATTCTAGAAAGTCTTTGATTTCTTTCCTTATTTCTTCTTTGACCAAGGTATCACTGAGTAGAGTATTGTTCAGCTTCCATGTGTATGTAGGCATTCTGCTGTTTTTGTTGCTATTGAAGACCACTCTTCCTCCATAGTGATTTGATAGGAGGCATGGGATTAGTTTGATCTTGTATCTGTTGAGGTCTCTCTTGTGACCAATTATATGGTCGATTTTGGAGAAGGTAACATGAGGTGCTGAGAAAAATGTATATTCTTTTGCTTTAGGATAAAATGTTCTCTATATATTTGTTAAATCCAATTGGTCCAAAGCTTCAATTAGTTTCACTGTGTCCCTGTTCAGTTTCTGTTTTCCTGATCAGTCCATTGAGGAAAGTGCAGTGTTGAAGTCACCCACAATTATTGTGTTAGGTGCAATGTGTGCTTTGAGCTTTAGTAAAGTTTCTTTTATGAATGAGGGTGCCCTTGCATTGGGAGCAAGATGTTCAGAATTGAGAGTTTTTCTTGGTGGATTTTTCCTTGACCAGTAAGAAGTGTCCTCCTGGGTCTCTTTTGACGACTTTAGGTTGAAAGTCAATTTTATCTGATACTAGAATGGCTTCTACGGCTTGTTTCCTGAGACCATTTGCTTGTAAAATTGTTTTCCAACCTTTTACTCTGAGGTAGTGTTTGTCTTTGACAAAGGTGTGTTTCCTTTATGCTGCAAAATGTAGGGTCCTGTTTTCTTATCCAGTCTGTTAGTCTGTCTTTGTATTGGGGAACTGAGTCCCTTGATATCGAGAGATATTAAGGAATAGTGATTATTACTTCCTGTTATTTTTGATGTTATTTTTATGTTTGAGTGGTTATCTTCTTTTGGGTTTGATGAAAGAAGAGTTCTACCTTGCTTTTTCCAGGGTGTAGTTTCCCTCCTTGTATTGGCATTTTCCATCTATTATCCTTTGTAGTACTGGGTTTGTGGAAAGATATTGTGTAAATTTGGTTTTATCATGGAATATCTTAGTTTCTCCATCTATGGTGATTGAGAGTTTTGCTGGGTATAGTAGTCTTGGCTGGCATTTGTGTTCTCTTTGAGTCTGCATGAGATCTGCCCAGGATCTTCTAGCTTTCATAGTCTCTGATGAGAAGTCTGGTGTAATTCTGATAAATCTTCCTTTATATGTTACTTGTCCTTTTTCTCTTATTGCCTTTAATATTCTTTCTTTGTTTAATACATTTAGAGTTTTGATTATTATGTGATGGGAGGTATTTCTGTTTTGGTCCAGTCTGGAGTTCTATAGACTTCTTGTATATTTATGCGCATCTCTCTCTCTTTAAGTTAGGGAAGTTTTCTTCCAAAATTTTGTTGAAGATATTTCCTGTCCCTTTAAGTTGTAAATTTTCACTCTCATCTATACCTATAATCCTTAGGTTTGCTCTTCTCATTGTGTCTTGGATTTCCTGGATATTTTGGGTTACAAGCTTTTTGCATTTTGCATTTTCTTTGACTGTTGGGTCAATGTTTTCTATGGTATCTTCAGCATCTGAGATTCTTTCTGCTATCTCTTGTATTCTGTTGTTGATATTTGCATCTATGACCCCTGATTTCTTCCCAAAGTTTTCTGTCTCCAAAGTTGTCTCCCTTTGAGTTTTCTTAGTTGTTTCTACTTCTGATTTTAGATCCTGGATGGTTTTGCTTAGCTCCTTCACTTGCTTGTTTGTGTTTTCCTGTAATTTTTTAAGAGATTTTTGTGTTTCCTTTTTCATGACTTCTGCCTGTTGACCCAAGTTCTCTTGTATTTCTTTAAGTGATTTTTGCATTTCCTCTTTATTGCCTTCTATCTTTTGACCCATATTCTCCTGAATTTCTTTAAATGATTTTTTTTTTGTTTCCTTTGTAAGGGCTTCTACCCTTTGAGCTATTTTCTCCTGTATTTCTTTAAGAGATTTATTTATTCCCTTCTTGAGTTCCTCTAACAACATCATGGCCAGTAATTTTAAATCCAAATCTTGTTTTTCTGGTGTTTTGGGGTATCCAGGACTTGCTGTTGTCAGAGAATTGGGTTCGGATACTGTCATGTTGCCTTGATTCCTGTTAGTAAAATTCCTATGTTTGCCTTTTACCATATGGTTATCTCTGGCATTAGTTGGTCCTGTTGTCACTGTCTGGTGCTTGAACCTCCTGTAAGCCTGTAAGGCTATTTCTGCTCCTCTGGATGACTGGGTTTCCCCTGGCACAGATTGCTGATGGACTGCCCTACTCTTGGGTGCCATTGGAGCCCTGGTGTGCCTTGCCCCAAGCAAAGTTATACTCGGGGTTGTCTCTGTGTACCTGGAGCTGCCTGTCCTGTCTGACTGGGAATGAAGATGGTGGCGGGGAGCCCCTGCAAGTGCTAATTTCTTTGCAGGGCAAACGACCCATGAAAGGCTGGCACACAGACAAACTACAGAGCTACCCAGGTCTTGGGTGCAGGCAGAAGCCTGGCAGTCTGTGTCCCAAGATGTTAAAGACTGATGTTAAACTCGGGGTATCTCTGTGTACCTGGAGCTGCTTGTCCTGTCCGACTGGGAGAGATGATAGTGGTGGGGAGCCCCAACTCCATATAGAAGGATAAATAACTAACAAAATGTTTATGCTTGATATATAGTCAAATATTTTATCTAAAAATATATAATAAATTAATTTATGCTTATCAATAAGACCTAACATAACAGCATTTGGCTGAAATGAAAATAATCAAGTAAATTTGACTCTCCACTTTCCTATGCTACTAATGAAATGTCCCAGTCTGTGTGTGTGGCGGGGGGTGAGGGGAGTGGGGGGTGGGGGGAGGAGACAGTATCTAAGGGATAGGTAGTTGACTCTGTGGGTAAAGTGGTTGTCACATAATTCTGAAGGACCTGAGTATATAATTCCCAGACCTACATAAATTTGGACATGGTAGCAAGCATCTATGTTTATACTACATCTTTAATAAGACAAAGCAATAGAAATGGGTAAATCTCAGGAATCTCATGGACCAGCAAGTCTGATGTAGGCATATGTGAACAAGAGACCATGTCTCAAACAAGGTGGAAGATAAGAGCTAACACTGAGTTTCTCCCCATACCTCCATATGTGCTGTGATGAATGTGTGAACACACATGTACACATATGCATGCATACAAATATATACATGAACATGCATGCACACAAAGATTAAAAAGAGAAATCCCAAATCTTCTCTAAAGATACAGTAAAAAATAGACCACTCAGGAATGGCCTGTTGAGACAAGGTAAAGGAGCAACCACAGAAGAAAAGTAGGTAATGGAAAGATTAGCACACCAGTAGCCTGAAGTTATTGAGGTAACCTAGCCTGAACCCTGAGGAATAAAGTTCCTGAACAGCAGGGTGTCAAGTGGAAGGAGTAGTGATCAGAAATAAAGAAGACAAAAGCAATATCTGTGACTAGGAGGTCTTACATAAGCTGATGACTTTTATGCCAGGCGAGAAGTATAAGATCATATATACTATTTGTATGGGGGTTGGGGGGGGGGATTGCCAGAGTCATTAGAGAGCAAAGTCAGATAATGCTATCAAACATAGCATAGGATACTTCATACACATCTGCCTAAGGACTGATAACCACAGCCCAGGAGGAAGAGTGGATCCCCCAAAATCACAGTCTTGACTCTCACAAGGAACTGACTCCAGCACCAAATAAGTCTTGCCAAGTCCTATTCTGATCAAGGACACAGAACTAAGTTTGTTTTGTTTTGTTTTTGTTTGTATTCCTTGTTTTCTACTTTCATCATGGTATCTGAGAAAGTCTTGATCAGTTTAGCTTTCCAAAGTAACCTGCGCCATTTCTAGTCCAGTGTAAGGCCTACTGCACAGAAGGAAACACATGTCTGGTACCATAAATCTTGAGGGGCAGGAAAAATAATCATGGAGAGGTCATTGACCTGAGGGAAGAATAACTACTGTTATTTGGTACAAATCTGCCTTCTAATTCTCAACCCACATCAAAGAAGCTTCTTTTTTGCAAAAGACTGTTATTAGAGACTCATAACTGTTCACAGTGCAGCAAATATGAGCCTATAAAGTGTTTAATACCAAATTAATCGTACCTGACACCCCCCCCCCCAGAGCTCAGATAACATCATTATAGGGGGACAGAAAATTGTCAGAGTCAGAGATAGGGAAACTTTATGGCAGAGATAACACACACATGAACTCATAGTAGCTGTGGTGGGTGCAGAAGTCCTACACAAGATGAGGGTAGCAAGAACAGGCTTATAAGCCTCCAACTCTATCTGGGAAACTATTAGGAAATGACAGTTGGGAGGGGATAGATGGGTCAGCTTTCCTCAATGGTGTGGCCCCAGTAGGTTGCCCATTCTCCAATAGATGGCCCCACACATGTGTGCATGAAATCCCAATGGGTTTTCATAAAAGAAGTGATATTGGTAGAGTGGTGGAAATATTGGTAGAGTGATGTAGAGGACGAGTGTCTAGTAGAGACTAGAAATATTTCTGTGTAAATATGGTCAAAATGCATTTATACATGTATTAAATTATTAAAGAATAACTTTCTTTAAAGAGAGGATGGCTGAAGAAATGACATCATGGTTATGAACACTTACTGGTCTTTCTGAGGTTCTGAGTTCATTTCCCAGCACCCCACTCAGTTATTCCATCTCCTAAACTCTCTTCTAGTCTCTCTGGGCATTACACTCCCACACACCATGGTAAATAAAATAACTCATGAGCCATGTGTATAATGTCAGTGCTTTGTGCAGGTTATAAAGTTGAACAAATTCTTTTTATCACTGTAAGAAATAAAATCAGCTTGATGGGGCAGAGCAACAACCAATGATATAGAGTTAGTCCATGGTAACTGGGATTTTCTCTAAATTCTAGGCAATCAATATTATGATATTATTTAGAAATCATTTTAAATATAATCCGTGTCTATTCTTTGTGCAATAATACATACTATGACATTTGTATTGTATGACACATAATAGTATTATACTTACACTACTCTAAATTGATTATATGATGGCCAATGGATCTCAACACACATTAAAATAATTTTTAAGACTTTGAATCATTAGTGAAATAGGTCTAGAAATGTAAAATTGAAGCAATTTCCCAAGGAACTTATTTTCTGGCTGTATTTTATTTATACATCCAAAATAATATAAGCTATTTCAATGTACTTAAGAACTATACAAGGAATTTCATGAACATGTGACATCCCTTACTAAGAGGAAATATCCACAATGACACCTCATGAGAACTTTAACTCCTGAAACTCCTGTTCTGAGTGGTTCTAGAACATTGTCAGAGAGATCTAATTCTATCCTGCTTTTGATATAGGACAAGTTTTTACCATTGAGTTGTCACTTCCAGGCATTCCAACCTCAGGCACACTCTGAGCAGTGGCCTGACAGAAGCTGTAATCAGAACTGAAGCAACTGGTGATAAAGTATGAGCTGTCATACGTTTTGATATAAATCAATAGAGAAATTCCATCTCTATCCATTTATGGCTTTATTGTCTTGCAGGAAATACAGCCCTTGTCAAAAGAGGCAAAGTTCAGATCTACTCCTATCATTTCTAATCTCTTAACAGTGCTTTGGCATATTGTTTTGGTCCAAGCATTTGCAAAGACTATTACCAGCACAAAGAATCTTATTTTAACACTATACTGGACATAGGGTAGATCACTTATCCCACATACAACCATTTCTCCCTGAATTTCCTGTGACAGTGTTTTCCTGTGAACAATCTCTCTAGTCACAAGCCTAGTAATGATTTAATGAATCGAAAATAGAACAGGACAACCACCTTGCCTTTTGTGGAGTTACTACTCCAGAGATACCTACTCCCTAACTTCCCACTTCTACTATAAACCAGTGATCAAACTTGATCAAAGAACATTTTCATCCCATTCCAGACTCCAGACTCAATTTTCCTCTTCCATCTCTATAGTCTACATCCTTAAACAAAGGTATTTCCTAAAGAGAACTTGATCAAACAAAAATATCACAGGTATCACAATTTCTGCTTTCAGCTCTGATTTGGTCTGGCATCAACATACAACAGAACAAGAAGGGAAATTTGAATGCTTTTAAACAAAATTAAGTGTTAAGACAGGCCACTCCAATCCCTTGATATCTTATCAGCATGATGACTGACCATCTTAAGACTCCTGATAAGAACTGCTCCAAAAATATATTGCTTCATCACTGCTTTTAAGACACCATAGTGATTCACTAAACGGTTGTTGAGTTCCTAGTTATGTGACACTGTTTACATAAATTTATGAAAAAACATAACCTTATCAGCATTTTGGGACTAGTCATGTGCACTCAGAATTTAAATTTTATCCAATAATTCTAAAATGTGATAAAGATGAAATATTCTTTCAGCCCTTCAAATGTTTCTGTCATTCACAAGACAGAAATGTAGAGTGCTCACAGCAGCCCAGATGTTGGCTACATTGTATTGCTGCTCCTTCCTCTTCTGCAGCTCCCAAATCAATGAACACCTATAGGAAAAGCTGCTTTGATTTCTCCTCATTCCAGGTAACCTTCTTTCTGCAGCTTTAATTTACATTTCAATCAAGGGAATAAATTTTAGTACCTTTACTGGGGCCAAAGGATAGAATAACAAATAGATGGGTATTTGTTTATTTGTTTGCTGTTTGTTTGTTTTCAATGATGCTTATATTTTAAAAGTATAAAACAAAAAAGTAAACAAATAAATTATGTTGCATCCAGAATAAGTAATACAATTTAACAGGAAAAAAAGAAACAAGCTATGTCAAACCATGAAAGAAACCTAAATGCACATTAATTATTAAGGGAAGAAAATGAAGTATTTGTAAAAGTGGCTATATGTTATATGATTTCCACAAGATGGAATTCTGGAAAAGACAATACTATGTCAACTGTAGAAAGGTCAGGGTTTCCCAAGGGTTTTTGGAAAAAAGGTCAGACTATGTTGAAAATGAGGGAAATGAAGCCACTATATATAGTACTGACAAAGGTAGATACATGGTCTACCTACTTGTTAATCCATAAAATATATAAAACAAAAGGTGAACCCTAATATACATTATGGATGTTAGATGACAATAATGCTTCAATATGGGTCATTGATTATAAGTAAATAATGGAGACATTGCTAACAGAGGAAGCTGTTTATTTACAGGGATGGATAGTATAAGAATAATGTCAACATATTCTGCACAGTTCAGCTGAAAATCTAAATCTATTATAAGATAAAGGATGCTTAAGCAATTTGAAAACATGCAACTACATGTTATTATAAAGAAATTGCTTCCACATTGTCTACAACTATTGCACCCTAAGCCATGGACCTTAGTAAACACAAATGCTTTAGTAAAATATATATTATCTAAGTACTCTTATAAGGACTTATTTCAGTTCCAAACTAAGAATGGAAACATAATTTCATATCATAGCAGATGGCTCAAAGATGAAAATCATCCATATCTTTCAAAAACTGAAGAGTTAAAGAATCTATGGTATAGTTTATAATGATGTATGACTTATTAAAAATTATGAACTTTCTATACATACAATGATCTGTGCAATTCTCAAATAAATTGTGGCTACTACAAAAAGGCTATATCAAAAATAATTCTATTTCTATGATATTCATTATTATTTTACTTCATTATTGAAAGCACAGAGGTATAAAAAGGAGAACATTTGCTTATGTATAAGTTATGGACCAAAAATGAGTGTAGATTTTCTTATAGAAAATTATCACAGTATTTCTATGTGCTAACAAAATTCTTCTATGTCTGGTATGCATCCTGGTGTGTATCATACATCATGCAAGATGTCAAACTGGGAAGTTGAGTAACAACGAAAAGTCACATTTTTATTTATTATAACTATGTGAGAATGTATAAAATAAAGGGAAGCTCACAACCTCGCTACTGAAGCAATGTTCTTTTTTCTTTTAATCTGGGAAGAGCACTTACAAAATATAACCAATTTAAGACTTGCATTCATAATGTATCTCTTTTATAATATATCTACCAATTAAAATGGATTCAGTAAATTGCTGACCAAAAAATTTTTTTAAAAAAAAAGAAAGGAAAAAAGTTGACTTCTCCTATAGAATAGTTGAATGACTCCATCCATTATTTAAGAATGCCATTCATTGAAATTGCAAATATTCAATAAAAGATAAACTATTTGAAAATCTAGATGTATGTTATAAAAGTTTCACCTCTGTTGTTATGCAATCTTTTCAGTGATAAAATTAGGTATCAGTAACTAATAGGTGTAGACTACCATGCAATTTCTCAAGTCCTAGCTAGAGCAATTAGTCAACATAAGAAGGTCAAAGGGATACAAATTGGAAAGGAAGAAGTCAAACTATCACTATTTGCAGATGATATGATCATATACTTAAGTGACCCAAAAAACTCTACCAGAGAACTCCTACAGCTGATAAACAACTTCAGCAAAGTGGCTGGTTACAAAATCAACTCAAGCAAATCAGTAGCCTTTCTATACTCAAAGGATAAGCAGACTGAGAAAGAAATTAGGGAAATGACACCCTTCACAATGGCCACAAACAGCATAAAGTATCTTGGGGTAACTCTAGCCAAACAAGTGAAAGACCTATATGACAAAAACTTCAGATCTCTGAAGAAGGAAATCGAAGAAGACCTCATTAAATGGAAAAATCTTCCATGCTCATGGATTGGCAGGATTAATATAGCTAAAATGGCCATCTTGCCAAAAGCAATCTATAGATTCAGCGCAATCCCCATCAAAATCTCAACTCAGTTCTTTGTAGGAGCAATTCTCGAATTCATCTGGAATAACAAAAAACCCAGGATAGCTAAAACTATTCTCAACAATAAAAGAACTTCTGGGGGAATCAGTATCCCAGACCTCAAACATTACTACAAAGCAATAGTGATAAAAATAACTGCATGGTATTGGTACAATGTCAGACAAGTGGATCAATGGAATAGGATTGAAGACCCAGAAATGAACCCACACACCTATGGTCACTTGATCTTTGACAAAGGAGCTGAAAACATCCAGTGGAAAAAAGATAGGCTTTTCAACAAATGGTGCTGGTTCAATTAGAGGTCAGCATGCAGAAGAATGCAAATTGATCCATTCTTATCTTCTTGTACTAAGCTCAACTCCAAGTAGATCAAGGACCTCCACATAAAACCTGACACACTGAAACTAATAGAAAAGAAACTGGGAAGACCCTTGAGGACATGGGCACAGGGGGAAAGTTCCTGAACAGAACACCAATAGCTTACGCTCTAAGATCAAGAATTGACAAATGGGACCTCACAAAATTACAAAGTTTCTGTAAGGCAAAGGACACTGTCAAAAGGACAAACCGTCAACCAACAGATTGGGAAAGGATCTTCACCAACCCTAAAGTTGACAGAGGGCTAATATCTAATATATATAAAGAACTCAAGAAGGTAGACTCCAGAGAACCAAATAACCCTATTAAAAAGTGGGGTACAGAGATAAACAAAGAATTTTCACCTGAAGAAAGTCAGATGGCTGAGAAACACCTTAAAAAATGTTCAACATCATTAATCATTAGGGAAATGCAAATCAAACAACCCTGAGATTTCACCTCACACCAGTCAGAATGGCTAAGGTTAAAAACTCAGGAGACAGCAGGTGTTGGCATGGATGTGGAGAAAGAGGAACATTCCTCCACTGCTTGTGGGATTGCAAGATGGTACAACCACTTTGGAAATCAGTCTGGTGGTTCCTCAGAAATCTGGGCAAGACACTTCCGGAGGACCCTGCTATACCACTCCTGGGCATATACCCAGAGGATTCCCCGGCATGCAATAAGGACACATGCTCCACTATCTTCATAGCAGCCCTATTTGTAATAGCCAGAAGCTGGAAAGAACCCAGGTGTCCCTCAACAGAGGAATGGATACAAAAAAATGTGGTATATTTACACAATGGAGTACTATTCAGCCATTAAAAACAATGAACTCATGAAATTCTTAGACAAATGGATGGAGCTGGAGAACATCATACTCAGTGAGGCAACCAAGTCTCAAAAGATCAATCATGGTATGCATTCACTGATAAGTGGATATTAGCCTAGAAACTTGAAATACCCAAGACATAATCCACATGTTAAATGATGTCCAAGAATAATGGAGGAATGGCCTCTGGTTCTGGAAAGACTCAGTGCAGCAGTATAGGGGAACCAGAACATGGAAGTGGGAAGGGGTGGATGGAGGAATAGGGGGAGGGAAGAAGGCTTATGACTTTAAGGGAGTGGGGAGCCAGAAAAGGGGAAATCATTTGAAATGTAAATAAAAAAATATATCAAATACATAAAAAAGAAAGATTCTTTAAAAGTTGATGGTTCTGGAAAGACTCAGTGAAACAGTATTTGGCAAAACCAGAACGGGGAACTGGGAAGGGGTGGGAGGGAGGACAGGGGAAGAGAAGGGGGCTTACGGGACTTTCGGGGAGTGGGGGGGGGGGCTAGAAAAGGGGAAATCATTTGAAATGTAAATAAATTATATCGAATAAAAAAAAGAATGAAAAAAAAAAGTTGATGCTACAATAAAGCAGTATTGCTGTTGCCCAGTTGTTTGCATATTGATGGAACTTGGCAAGCATTACAGAATACAACCCAGTCACTTTCAGAACACACATCAAGATAGCTCTTCCAATCACAACACTGGAGAAATGGACTGATAACCACATCAGAGGATTATACACAGCTCCAGCTGCAAGTCAGATAATGAACATTATTAGCAAAGGATGAAACACCATGATCCCCTGTAAGAGAAAACACTACATACATGTCCATGGAGAAGGCAGAGGTATAAAAACACATATCTAAATCATGAGAGCTGCTGTTTTCTTTCTAATTGCTTCAGATTTAGAAGTATTTCTCCACATAATCTTAGAGAAGCACTTCTCAAGGGACAAAGTTTTTAAATGAGAAGAAACATCAAAATTGCTTTATAACTTTACACATGTTTAGTGATCATTAAATCAAGTTTCAGATTAATTTGTCAAATATTAAGAATTGTTGCATGAAATAAAAAAGCATATGAAAAATCTATGAGGAAACGAATATGTCTAATATAAACATTTTCAAAGACACTTTAATAATAATGTTTTCTTCACATCTTTCAATAATGATATGAACAAAACTTATCTGTCTCTTTTCTTTGCTAAGTGTAAAACTGACTCTGGAGCTGGAGAGATGGCTCATTGGTTAACTCTTCCAGAGAACCTGAGTTCAATTCCCACCATGTGGTGGCTCACAACTGTCTTGAATGGGATCTGATGCTCTCTTCTGGTGTGTCCGAAGACAGCTATATTGTACTCATATAAGTAAAATAAACAAAACTCTTAAAAAAAAAAAAGACTGACTCTGAACTAATAATATCGTTTCTTCTGAAGCTAGCCCGTTTTTTCTTGGTTGTATAAGGACCTGCTACAGTTTCCTTTTGAGCCTGTTGTACCATTGTTCAATATCTCTGTCACTCTAGCTCTCCAGACTCTGCCCTTTTATACTGACCAAATATTTCAATTGTCTTTGCATTAACCTGCGAAATTTTAGAATTTCTTTTTAAAATAACAGATTTCATCTTACGTGCAAGGTATCCTATTAAATTACCTTTAAATTTAAATTATTTTACACATTTAATGGATGTATACTTAATCAATAACTGTCATAATGCACAATTCATTCTTGGCAGGTGTTAAACTGTTCCAGAGCTGGAAAATCAAGACATACAGTGAAGCCAAACTAAGGTTGAACCTCAAAAGTAAAAAGAATAATTCAAAGCCCTGAATATAGATAAAATATATTAGATATATACATATACACACACAAACACATGCACATATACACACACATACATACACACATATATATATGTACATATATATGTGTATGTGTATATGTGTGTATGTGCATGTGTTTGTATGTGTATATATATGTATATATACATATAATTGCAGCAAGACATAATGATCCATACTTGTAATTCCTGCACTCAAGAGGCTGAACAGGAAGCTCAAGAGTTCATGGCAAACCAGAACAACATAGCAATTTTCAAGCCCCTCAGGACTGCATAGCAAGACCTGCCTACAAAAGAAAATAAAGCAATTCCCTAAGTAAGCATGGAAAGAGTGCTGAAAGGTCACTGAACTGGACCACAAGAATAAATATTTAAATGTGATCCCAGCTGTCGACTCAGGGGAGGCAATTGGAAACCCTATGTTCCCGATGTCTATGCAGGAATATTTTCCACATACATGTCACACATTTTAAAAGTCACTGGTCATTTATTTTTTATCACTGTCATACCTGATCAGCCTGACCCACTATCTATGTGCTAGAATATTGGGGCTAGTTAAGAAAGAGGTAAAGTGTCTCGTGGAGGAAACCTAGAGCAGTCTATCACAGTAAAGAGTACAAGTAAGATTGTGGAAGCAATGAGGTAGAAAGAAAACGCATGAAGCAAAAGCAAAATGACACTTCTCATTCTGATGAAACGTGCTCTCTTACCTACACGTAGTCCAGTCCTTCTCCAACAGGAGGCTTAGACCACAGTCCACAGAAGGTGATCACTGCTCTCTACAAAATACAGCAGGTAAATAATACATGTATTCACACATGCATATACATGTACATATATTCATGTACATATGCACATAAATATACATATTCAGTGCATACTTGAGCCATGAATTACACCATGTCCCTAGTCTGTTCACTGGTTTACAATACATTTACTGATTAAATGTGCATTTTTAAATAATGATGTCTATCAGCATTCCACTAGCACTCAATAACTAAAAGGTAAGCCCTTAATTTACTGTGATCAACAATTTAATATTTTATATTTTGTCAAACACAATAAACATCACCCTATTGTACTGATTTAGTGTGATGCCTTCTCTTGTTATATTCCTACTTTTTTGGAAGTTATTTTAGTTGAAACCACTAACTCTGTAGTTAAGAGAGTAAAAACACCATAGTTCTTTCAGCAAGTTAGTTTTTTAACTGTCAGCAATGTTATTTGCCTTTGCAAGTCAAGCTTAGCAAATTCCTTCTGATATTCTTGCTTTCTGTAGCCCAAGAGTAATTCAAAGACAGGAGGCAATGCAAATTTCATATGTTGTTGTGTGATGTTATTATGACTCCGTTTTTCTCAAAACATTGCCAAACATCAAAATATAATTCAATGGCTGAATAGATATAGTCTGTTTTCTTCCTCAACGTGGCACCAGAATTATTCTGCTCATAGTAAAAGTCCAATGTATGGTGGGAAGTGTGGTTTGAGCTCAGGAGACTTTGTATGTTTTCACTCTATTGCACACACATAAGGCCACCATTCCCATTGCTAAAAACATCCTGTTCTTCATTGTCTCCCATCTTCATTGTCTTTTTCTTGCAACAATAAACAAAAATCCAAAGAGTTATCTTTATTATTCACTAACTATTCACATTGTCTCCATAACCATGAATAAATATGTATATATGTAAATATATATATATATATATATATATATATATATATACACAGAGAGAGAGAGACCCAATGTTTAGACACATTATAACTGTAGCAGACAAGAGAAAAATTGAGCTATCTACACAGATAGTAATAAAGAATCTGATTTGGTTCTTCAAAGAAATACTTAAAGAATTTTCTCTATGATATTATGATTCAAAAAGAGAGAGAGATAACAAGAAGTCAGTTGCAGAAACTCCTGCTGGATATCAAAAGGGTAATTTTGATTATACTTTCCATCACAATCAGTACAGCTCTTTTATGAAAACCAAGGAGGGAATTTTCTCTGTGGGTTCATGGCAAGAAACAGTTATTGTGATCCAACAAAGTGGCTCTTTCATCTGTCCTTATTCTTTCTCACTACTGTTAGATATGAACCAAAGTTTGATAAAACTCTTCTAAATGAAGTGGACTCTTTGTCACATGTCTGCTCCAAAAATTTCCTTGAGCTGATGCTATTAAGCATCTCTTCTCTGATAAATAAAGTCTGTAATTCTCTTTTTAAATTTTATACAACAATGTACATACGAATAAGTAAATATGACCTTGTGATTCTTCTTATTTCTACAGGACACCTGTGTAATATTTTCAAAGACAACATTTTCTCAGGTCCTACTCCCATGGAATATCCCATGGTTTTTGGATGAAAATTTCATTGAGTCATGCAAAAAAGCGTATCTACCAAAATGATTTTAAAGACTGAGAAACTACTTTTAGGTAATAATTTTCATTCCAATCTGAGTGACGATGTCCTTGTCTTTGGGCTATTGCAGAGGCTTGAAATTCTTCCTGTCAAGCTAACAGCATATGCATGGTATCTCCCCCACCCACTGAGGTTTTTTTTTTTCCAGCATTTTGGGGTGTGACATCTTAAGTCCAGTTTCTGTTTACTCTCACACTCCTTGGACTTACATGAAGTCTCAGAATCCTAAGTACCAAACCCAATTTGTAGGCAGCTTAGAGAAGCTGCTCTTCTGAATTCCAGACACATACATTTGCCCAACTGCTCACAATTGTCGCCAGGATGCAACTTACCTTTCAAACTTAGCATTTTTTCAAAGTAAAGTCCAAACCATATTCTATTTTCTCACAACTCCTCAATCTCCATTAGTAACAAGTCTATTTTTCCAGTTGCCCTGACCAAATCTCCAGACTTACCTTTACGGTCCTCTTGTCCTGCCATTCGGATAGTCTGTCAATTGCAGCTTTAAAGCATAGCCAGTTTCGTTCTCACCATATTTCACCACAACGAAAGCAACCAGCATCTCTCACTTCTATTACGCTGCTCTTTCAGTTCTCACTTCTATTCCAGTCTCGGTACCATTTGTCATAGGGAAGTATGGTGAAAGTAAGGTTTGTTTAGTTGTTTAGTTTAGTTTTGTTTTGTTTTGAAATATGAGATTTAACGATTCTCTTCTGCGCTTAATTAAGAAGGGTCCCATTGACACTTATATTTGATTGCTTGTGACCTCCTCCTGCCCACTGTTCTGAAAAAATAGCAGCCAGCAACCTGATCCGCTCACCTCATTGAAGAACAAGAAGAACCTGTTTCCAGCCTTCAGGGGAGGGGCTTGGCCTGCCTTTGTTGCTTGGGAAAGCAAGCATGAAAGATGGAGACTTGGACCAGAAGCCATGTGTTTTTGTGTCTCTCCATGTGTTTTCTCTTGCCCCCCATTCCTTACCCATCTCTCCTTCCAGAGAACCTGCTGTTAGAATGGATGAGCTGGACTCTACATATGGCACCCAACGTGGATTATAAGGTGTGGACCTCTTAGTGAAAATGTGTCATTAGGGTGGCCTTTTGGGGTCTTAAAAGCCCATGCCAGGATGAAGCGCTGAGTTACTGCTACAGCCCCATGCATCAAGCCTACTGTCCTGCTCTCTGTATTATGCACTAAGCCTCTGAAACTGTACACAAGCCCCCAGTTAACTGCTTTCTTTCCTAAAAGATGCCTCAGTTATACCATCTCTTCATAACAATAGAACAGTGCCTATGACACCTTTTAACAGTAAAAATCGGTAGTAACTCTTCAGTTGTGAGCTCTTCCCAATATCCCCCCAAGACTATACAAAGTGGTGGCCCCACATTATCTCTGAGCTCACCTTCACCTTCTAGTCCCAGAACCTCTTAGCCACACATCCATGCTGTAAGAGTACGCCAAGTCTCAATACTATAGAATTTGTGTTCTAAGTTGTTCTTCATGTAAAGATATTTCCCAAATACCCTTTGGCATTCTTTACCTCTCTTTAATACTTGTGAGCTTCATTTGTTCAGACCTTTTTGTTTATACCTCATTCATGTGTTCACAATTTAGAATATATCACATCCATGAAAATATGACACTGGCCAAGTCAGAGACATTCCCTTTATTCTTCTATTAGAACATGATTGTATATAAAGTATATGAAATATACATTATTCAGCATCAGTGGAAAGATGGCCTATATATCTATTTGAGCCCCCAAGTATCCTATTTTATACATGAAATAAAAGTCAACATTTTAAGATATTACATTGGAAAGCTACAGATTGGTAGAATTAAACTGTTTCAAAAAATATAAGCTATGGACTCAACCAAAACTAGCACAGCCCAAGAAGAAGGAAGACCAAAGTTTGGATGCTTCAGTGCTTCTTAGAAGGGGGAACAAAATACTCACATGATGAAATATGGACACAAATTGTGGAGCAGAGACTGAAGGAAAGGCCATCCAGAGACTGTCCCACCTGGGGATCCACCCCATATACAGTCACCAAACCCAGACTCTATTGTGGATGCCAACAAGTGCTTACTGATAGGAGAGTGATATAGCTGGCTCCTGAGAGGCCCTGCCACAGCCTGACAAATACAGAAGTGGACGCTCACAGCCAACCATCGGACTGAGCACAGGGTCCCCAGTGAAGGAGCTAGAGAAAGGATAGAAGCTGAAGAGGTTTGCAGCCCCATAGGAGGAACAACAATATAAACCAACCAGTACCCCCAGATATCCCAGGGACTAAACCACACAAACCAAAGAGTACACATGGAGGGACCCATGGCTCCAGCCACATATATAGCAGAGGATGGCCTTGTCAGCATCCATGGGAGGAGAGGCCCTTTGTCCTGTGAAGGCTCTATGCCATGGTGTAGGGGAATGCCAGGACAGGGAAGTGGGAGTGGGTGGGTTAGTGAGCAGGGTGAAGGGGGTGGGACAGGGGGGATTTTGGAGGGGAAACCATTAAAGGGGAAAACATTTGGAATGTATATAAAGAAAATATCTAATAAAATTTTTCAAAAAAAAAAAAAACAGCACAGAACGGTGCTGGTATAGAAAGCTAGGGATCATCAGCACTCAGTATTTTCCCAATTCATTATCTCTGTCCTAATGCATTGTTACAGTTCCCTGAAGCTTAGGTTCCCATCAGTTTATACAAATTTGCTTCCAAGCAACTTCTATCAAGAACTTCATTACTTCTAGTTTCTTGGTTCATTTTCAGATTGCCTTCTTGGGGAGCACTTCAACTTTAAGCAAATGAGCAACTTTCTACACGGTTTTGAAAGTTCCAGTATACTTACTCAAAGGTACTTTCTTTAGCCATGAGGATAAACTTGATAAATTGACTTTAATTGGGACAATGCCTTTACTAGCAAGGTGCATGTCAACGCTACAGGAACAATGACAAGCTCCCTGTGATATTGCATAAGGTGCCTTCTATCATTGAATATTGTCTGCATCTTACCCATGACTGAATTTCACTCGTTAAATCAGACTGTCAGAGTCTAAGTCATCTCCATAAAAAAAAAAAAAAACCAACTCTCAGCCTACAAAAACTTATCCTTAAGCTATCTAAGGGGTTCTACTTGCAACTTTGGTTTTTATTGCCCTTGGTAATTTTTAGTTTAGGTTTACTTTTCAAAGGCATTTGACCCTGAATGGAAAGAGTCTCTTTAATCTTTAATCCTTAAAAAGCTTGTTTATTAAAGTAAAGTACTGGTGGACATTTGAAAGAATTGAAATATTTAAGTAATACCCAATATAAATCAATGAATTTAAATAGTATTTTTGCAGTCACTAATTTTGCTAGGTGGGAATTTTATTTGTTTATATCTGTTGATATCAACCAAGAACTTGTCAATTTGTTCTTCTTCATGAATATGATGGAACATACTACATTTCTCTTATCATTCCAGAGTGGTACAGTGTGATTTCTGCCTGACTGTTAAGAAAATGATGCTACTTTAAATAAGTTTCATCCTAAAATAACACAATATACCAGATTGGTACATTTTTATTAAATAATTTTACCCATTGACTTATATATGAATAAAAGAACAGATACACCCCATAAAAATATTTTCTTTAAAAAATAAATTTTCCCCAAAATAAAAAAGTGTGACTTGACAAATATATTTAATTGAAAACATATACCCATAATACCATGCAATCTGTGTGGATAGGTAACACCTGAAAACCATAAAAATAATAACACACTTAATTTCAAGATAGTATCATAAAGTAAGTGAACACTCCCACTTGTTGGATGAGACAGTTGAGGTGCAACTTCTTAAACTTCAAAATGAGCACATTGTTATGATTGAGCTGGGATTCAAATTCAGGCAAACTTAAATTACTCAGCCCATACTCCAATGCAGATAAAGGCAATGTCAGAGTAATCCACCCCTAGATGGTACCATTAAAGTACTGAGAGAGATAAAATTAGTCTTTCTCAGAGATAAGCCCTCTTATTGGTTATCCAATACCAAGTTGTCAGTCCTAGAATCATATACTGTAGGCAACTCTAAACAGACTCAGTAGGCAGTGCTTACTTTTTATATGTATATGTAATAACAATGAATAAAAAAGGCAAAGTCCATTGGATGACTTAGAGAAAGGACTGAAGGAGCTGAAGGGGTTTGCAACCCCATAGGAAGAACAACAATATCAACCAGCCAGACCTCCCAGAGCTCTCAGGGACTAAACCACCAACCAAAGAGTACACATGGAGGAACCCATGGCTACAGCTACATATGTAGCAGAGGATGGCCTTGTCTGGAATCAGTGGGATGAGAAACCCTTGATCCTGTGAAGGCTCAATGCCCCAGTGTAGGGGAATGTGAAGGCAAGGAGGCAGGAGTGGGTGGATGGTTGGAGGAAAACCCTCATAGTAGCAGGGCAAGAGGAGATGATATAGGGGACTTCTGGGGGGGGGGGGGAGACGCATGAACAGGGAAAGGGGATAACATTTGAAATGTAAATAAAGAAAATATCCAATTAAAAAAAAAGACAAGGCCATAGTGTTTCATTGCTGTGAAGAGACACCATGATCAAGGTAACTCTTATAAAGGAAAACATTGAGGCTGGCTGACAATTCAGAGGTTCAGTCCATTATCATCATGGTGGGAAACATGGCGGCATGCAAGTGTACATGGTGCTGGAGAAGGCTGAGCATTCTACATACTGATCCACAGGCAGCAGAAAGAGACTCTTTAACTCATTGGACAGACTCTGAGCCTAGGGAGACGTCAAAGCCATATACCCAAAAAGACATGCTTCTTCCAACAAAGCCATCTACTCCAACAAGGCCTCCTGGTAATGTCACTCCCTATGGGCCAAGCATTCCAACACATGGGGGCCATACCTATCAAACCACCATGGCAATGAATTTGGGGGCAAAGGGACCTGGGAGTTGTAGAAGAAAGGGAGGGAGAAACTATGTAATTACATTTTAATTATGTACGAAAGAAAAGAAAAGTAAGCAGGTGGATAGGGTCCACAGTGGAACTAATGGCTTTATAATAGCTAGGGACATGAGCTAGCTCTATGCTATTGTTGGCTGTAATATGGTGCTTCAAGAATCCCTTACCGGATGGCAATTAGATCCCAGCACTGTTCTCTTGGCCTTCCCAGGTTGCAGAGCTGTGAGCCAAATAAATATCTAATTCTTGTCCCCTTAAAGTCAAGCTGCAATGTCACTTATGCAACATAGTTTCTCTGATGAAATGTACTATCTTTATGTATATGCATGCATAGGTGTGTATATGCATGGATGTGTTTGTGTGTTTACATCTGTATGAGTTTAAATGTACATGGGTGTGTCCCTATGTATTTCTCTTGTGTGTGATATATGTGCATGAATTTCCTTCATTTATCTCCATCCCTGACCCACTGGGACCCTTCCTCACAACAAGTTACCTTCCTACATATACATCTTTTAAAAAAATAATTATTTATTTATTTATGTATTTATTTATTTATTCATTCATTCATTTATTTTATATATATGAGTACACTGTCACTGTCTTAAGACACACCAGAAGAGGGCATCAGTTCCCATTATGTATGGCTGTGAGCCACCATGTGGTTGCTGGGAATTGAACTCAGGACCTCTGGAAGAATAGTCAGTGCTCTTAAGTGCTGAGTCATCTCTCTAGCCCCTACATCATTTTTTATGTGGGCTATAAAGTTTTTATTTTTTATTTATTTTTATTTTTATTTTTTTTTTGCCTAAAAATAAAATGGAGGGTGTAGGGGACTGAAGCGGAGATGACTACTTTTTGATGGGTGGTCTCTCACTCAACCTGGACTTAGGTTCTCATGTTTGTGTGTTAGATATTTCACTAAAGGAACCATTTTACCAGTCTCAAATAGTAGCACTGGTGTGTACCTCATAAACGATCCTCTTAAATTCTCTCAAACTAAGACACTCAGTACATCAAAAACAAATCCACTTGTATAATTACACAATTGCTACAAAACCCTGTTGATATTTGACTACATTCATACTACCCTATTACTAGACAAACTGCACATCCATGTATTACATAGCTTTTTGTTGCTATGGAGGAATGGTTTTTAAATGATTCAAGGAAGAGATTTATTTTGACTCATAGTTGTAGAAATGTGGGCCTAGGATCACCTCACCTGACTCTACTGCCTTTAGACATGTGCCAAATAAGAAATGTCATGGCAGAAGGGTATGGCAAAAGAAAACTGCCCATTCCAAGACAGCAGAGACATGGAGCTAGGAAGCATCCAGAAAGAGGATAAATCCTTCACAGTTGCCTCTGGTGGCTCAGTCCTCCAAATAGACCTCACCTCCTCAGAATCCACTGAGGTACGAACTCACTAATAGATTGATCAGACTGATAGATTGGTGAAAAGAATGATTTAATAGCCTCTTATGATTTAATAGCTTTTTACCATGACACTATCTAGGAACCAAGTCTTTAACACATGAGATTTAGGACATTTTTTATTCGATATATTTTTTTTTCTCACCAGCTTATCTTTGCATTTTTATTATCATAGTTTTTAAAATCTTGAGATCATACAGAGTCGTTTCCTATTTTCTCAAAAGTTAATTTTGCTATTCTAGGTCTTTTCCATAGGAATTTTTAGTCATTTTCTCAATTTCTACAAAAGCTCTGCAATGATTTTTGTGTGAGATTGCATTTAATGTACAGATTAACCTGGTCATAATTCACCTGTAGCAATTAGCCTACTAAGTAGGATATTACATCTCTAGGTATTTAGGTCTCCTTAGGTCACTGTCATCTCCACGCTGTCATCACATTTTGCTAGATATGCGGCTAAAAGCTTCACATATTAATGCTTTTGCTAATGTATTATTTTAAAACATCAACTTCAGAGTGGTTGTTGTCAGTGTATAGATTGTATTGTTTGCTCATTAACCTGTATGTGAAGCTCAGTCTCCTGTTAACTCCCATAGTTGACCGCACTACCTCTTAAGCAGGCTGTTCTCTCTAGCCTGAGAGTCTGTTTTTCTTTTCTTTTTTATTTTATTTTATTTATTTATTTTTAATATTTTTATTTTCTATATTCTTTATTTACATTCCAAATGATTTTCCCTTTCCCAGATCCCCCCCCCATATGTCCCATAAACCTTCTTCTCTCCATCCATTCTTCAATCACCTCCCTCCTTTTTCTCTGTCATTATATTCCCCTCCAATGCTAGATCAATCCTTGCCAGGATCAGGACCCTTTCCATACTTCTTCATGGGAGTCATTTGTTATGTGATTTGTGCCTTGGGTATTCAGGGCTTCTGGGCTAATTAATATCCACTTATCAGAGATTGCATTCCATGTGTATTCTTTTGTGATTGGGTTACCTCACTTAGGATGATATTTTCCAGATCAAACCATTTGCCTAAAAATTTTGTGAATTCATTGTTTCTAATGGCTGAATAGTACTCCATTGTGTAAATATACCACATTTTCTGTATCCATTCCTCCTTTGAGGGACATCTGGGATCTTTCCAGCTTCTGGCTATTATAAATAAGGCTGCTATGAACATAATGGAGCATGTGCCTTTATTGCATGCCAGGGAATCCTTTGGGTATATGCCCAGGAGAGGTATAGCAGCGTCCTCCAGAAGTGCCATGTCCAGTTTTCTGAGGAACCGCCAGACTGATTTGCAAAGTGGTTGTACCATCTTACAGCCCCACAAGCAATGGAGGAGTGTTGCTCTTTCTCCACATCCTGGCCAACACCTGCTGTCTCCTGAGTTTTTGACCTTAGCCATTCTGACTGGGGTTAAGGTGAAATCTCAGGGTTGTTTTGATTTGCATTTCCCTAATGACTAATGATGTTGAGCACTTCTTAAGGTGCCTCTCAGCCATCTGAATTTCTTCAGGTGAAAATTCTTTGTTTAGATCTGTACCCCACTTTTTAATAGAGTTATTTGGTTCCCTGGGGTCTAACTTCTTGAGTTCTTTGTAAATATTGAATATTAGCCCTCTGTCAGATGTAGGGTTGGTGAATATCCTTTCCCAATTTGATGGTTGCCGTTTTGTCCTTTTAACAGTGTCCTTTGCCTTACAGAAACTTTGTAATTTTATGAGGTCCCATTTGTCAATTCTTGATCTTAGAGCATAAGCTATTGGTGATCTGTTCAGGAACTTTTCCCCTGTGCCCATGTCCTCAAGGGTCTTCCCCAGTTTCTTTTCTATTAGTTTCAGTGTGTCTGGTTTTACATGGAGGTCCTTGATCCACTTGGAGTGAAGTTTAGTACATGGAGATAAGAATGGATCAATTCGCATTCTTCTGCATGCTGACCTCCAATTGAATCAGCACCATTTGTTGAAAAGGCTATCTTTTTTCCACTGGATGTTTTCGGCTCCTTTGTCGAAGATCAAGTGACCATAGGTGTGTGGATTCATTTCTGGATCTTCTATTCGATATACTTTTTATTTACATTTCAAAGGATTTCCCCTTTTCTAGCCCCCCACTCCCCGAAAGTCCCATAAGCCCCCTTCCCTCCCCCTGTTCTCCCACCCACCCCTTCCTAAACCATAACTTAATTATATAATAGTCTTATCTAAGAAGTTAAATTTCACCTGATGGTATAAATAGAGATAGATCAGTGTCTCGCTCAGCCATCATCAGAGAAGATTTCTCTGGCAGGAAATGGGAATACACAGCCCCACAGCTGGACAAAGTGCAGGGAGGGAGACACCTCCATCCTAAATAGGAGAGCTCCATCAACACCCATGTCTCAGCCCTCAGAACAAACTGCAGGAGAGGAGGCAGGAATATTATAAAAGTCAGAGGGGATGGAGGATTCCAAGATTATGAAGCCTCCAAACCTAGTAGGACCAATGCACATATGAGCTCGTAGAGAACATGGCATGGACAGAGCCTGCAGGGGTCTGGACTAGATGGGGTCCTACAATGAGACAAGAAGGGGACACAAACCACTCCCTTAACCCAGATGCTTTCTCCAGTCAAAAACTACTTGCAAATGAAAAATTTGTTTTCTCCAAAGAGTTTCATAACCACTCTTTCTTTATTTACTTTTTTTATTAGATATATTCTTCATTTACAGTTCAAATGTTGTCCCCTTTCCTGGTTCCCCCGCCCCTGAAAGTCTCATAACTCATCTCCCCTACCTTGCTCCCCAATCAACCCTCTCCTACTTCCCTGTCCCAGCATTCCCCCACACCTTTCCAGGACCAAGGGCCTCTCCCTCATTTGATATACAAGGCCATCCTCTACTGCCTATGTGTCTGGAGCCATGGGTAACTCCATGTTCACTCTCTGGTTGATTGTTTTGTCCCTGAGAGCTCTGGGAGTACTGGGCGACTCATATTGTTGTTCCTCCTATGGCGCTGCAAACCCCTTTAGCTCCGTGGGTCCTTTCTCTAGCTCCCCCATTGGGGGCCCTGTGCTCAGTTCAATGGTTGGATGAGAGTGTCCCCCTCTGAATTTGTCATGCACTAGCAGAGCCTCCCAGGTGACCGCTAGATCTGGCTCCCATCAGCAAGCCCTTGTGGGAATCAATAATAGTGTCTGTGTTTTTATAACTGCATATGGGATGGATCACTAGGTGGGGCAGTCTCTGGATGGTCCTTCCCTCAGGGACTACCCCACCATAACCACTCTTAAGGTCAGGCCCCATGCCCAGCAGTCAAAACAAAATGAACTCAGTTGACTTTTGAGAGATTCTTTGTCTCATAATGATCTCTCAAGACCTTTGTTTTTATTCTTACAGATCCCTTTTATACATATTATAGTGTCTGGTTTTGTGTTTATATGGGATTTGTGTGTGTGTTAACTTGTGTGTCTCTATCTACGCGGATCTCTTAGCTTTTCTTCGGCTCTTTTGCTTCTCTTTATCTGTTTTGTTCTCCTCAGGTTAGTTGGGGTTTATTATGGTTTTAGATGCCTGTTTGTATTCTAATGGAAGAGAGAAAAGGGGTGTGGATATGGAGGTGAGAGGAAATAGGGAAAATACAAGAGGAGTTGGGGGAAGGGAAACCATAATCAAAATATATTGTATGAAAAAATCCATTTTCAATAAAAATAAAATGAAGGAGGCACAATCTGCTTATCTCCAATATAACATAGAATAATTATTTAAAACTGCCTCTATTCAAGTGGAAATCTCCTTATGCTTACTAAATGTGTCTACAGACTTTTTCAGAACATATAAACTTATCAGACATGACTGTCAGCTATTTCCATCCACATCCTTCATTGTTTGTTTGTTTCACAAACACTGTTGTGCCCAGCAGGCACACCCTTATTTTCCTTGTTAACAGAACTCCAACATGGTCAGGGAAGATTCCCAGCTCCAGGGAATTAATCAAGTTTTGTCTCAGCTACCACAATCCCATTCTCTCTTTCCATGGACCCTTGTCAGAACTGGTTTGGTATCAGTCACTGTATTGAATTCTTAGCACTGAGGTATAAGGGTTAGTCTTCTGGGGCCGTCGAGAACAGAATTGCTTCCCCGGAACAAAAGAAAGAAAGAAAGCTCTGATATTTCTCAGTGTTACATCAACTCTGCAGATCTGTCAATACAAAAACATGAGCCTGCATTAGCAACCTTGCAACCTGATTATATCATACTGCATGCAGCCAAAAGTACCCTAGCTTGTGTAACTTTTGTGACTCACTCTCCAGTCCCCAAATTCAGTGACATAATATATGCAAGTTACTATATACTGACACCTACCTTAACACAATTGATCCTCCTGCTTCTCTTTATATTCTTTTAAATATGTGTTGCAATCATTTAAATAGAACATAATTAGAATATAAAGTAAATGGAGGGACATTTTTTATGCTCAATTAGCAATTATGACAATCATCACAATAAAATTGGATTCAGCTCTGCCTAATGGAAAGAATCCAAGCAAATATCTTGGTTATGCACCTTCAGTTTACAAAACTACTCAGAAGTAAGGTCATTTTTTTTTTTTTGCAAAGCACTTATATAAATCCCTGTGAGCACACAGTTTTGCTGCTCAGAATTGTGAAGCACATTTACCACCTGCAGACACTGAGAAAACTGGCAAATAGCTTCTGACAAATAGGCCACTATTCTATAGCAAAATGGCACTTCGAAATATATACTGTGTCAAATAAGCATTTCTACATTGAACAAAATACACCAAATTTTCACATCACAAGTCAAGTTTATATGCTTCATGACATCACATTTCAGGGAAAGCTTTCTTCTTCCCTTTTATGCAACACCCTTGGAACAGCCTTGGTGTTCAGAAATCTGAGGGGAAATTCAACGATATGCAATGACAGTCTTAAATTAGAAAATCATTCCCTGGATAGGTCTCTTGCTGAGCTTGCTGGGACTGTGTGCTTCAATTTGAAGAGGTAACTATGGTCAAAGAAGATGTGTGGAATGCTATCAAGGTTCTAAGGTGGGTAAACGGATTGGAAGGTCCTTCACACATGGAATTGTTAGAATGTCAATCGAGAAGAAGCTACACGTCACCGTAGGTAAAACAATTTTGAATTCAAATGCTTGAAATATTGTCTAAGATCCCCAAAGTGCTATTAAGAAGAATCGATATCTGCTTAAAGGTTTGATCACTGAAGTCACTCTGGGGGTGAAAGACTCGATGTCAGACAGCAGTAACTAGGTAGGAGTGGGCAGACTCAGAGCAGAACCTCACTGCAGTAAACATCACCCTAGGCAAAACCTCTCCTTTCTTATTCTGGAATACAACTTCAAAATTCAAAATATAGCCCCCGACAAGCATAATAAGAAATGAAGCACTGAGATTGAGCCCTTAGGCCGATATGTTTATGTTACTGACAGGAAAAGCAATTTGCACAGACACAAGAACATTAAACATTCATTAAAATATTTCTGTCAACTGCCCACTTCTTCAAAGTGGATTTCATTTTTATCTTGAACAGATGGCAGGCCCGTCATAGTGTGTTCTTTATGGCCAGAACATAAACACTGCCTGATTAAATTGTTCTGAAACCAATTCAAAACTCAGCACTTACTTTAGGAAGACATAGCTACCATTAGGATCTGAGCATCCACCAGCCTGCCCCATTTCCTGGGGAGGATTTAACATAGAACCTGAGTGAAGGGAAGAAATCATTTACCTATGTTCATTTCTGTTCCTAGTCAAACAAGTCCTTAATTAACAGAGAAATTGACCAGCCATTAAAAACCATTTCACACATAGTTACTAAAATACCTCAATGATAAAGTCATACAGTCACACACACTCTTAGAAATATACCCAAAAGATGCCCCACCATGCCACAGGGACACATGTTCCCCTAAGTTCATAGCAGCTTTATTTGTGATAGCCAGAAGTCCCTCAACAGAAGAATGGATACCGAAATGTAGTTCATTTACACGATGGAATGCTACTCAGCTATTAAGAATGAGGACATCATGAGTTTTACAGACAAATGGATAAGACATTTTTAAAAAAAAAGTAAGTTGGAAAGTACTTTTTTATAAAATGACAATTTTGATTTATGAAGAGGGTCAGTTGCAAGAGAACATTAGAATATCATCACTGTGCCAATAAATAACTTGATGTTCTAGGTTCTTATCTCAAATACAGATATGGCTGGCAACATAAAGATGCTCTATCTATCCATAAGACAAGGCATGCAATAACAACTATGCACTCACATGGGTAAAAAAGGGAGAGATGAGGGCACTGTGTGTGACATGCGTGCTTCCATAAACCTAGCCACCCTACTCTTTCATACCAGCTTTTTCCTTTTGCTTTCAAACAACACAATGAAGGGTTTTATTATGCCATTTTCATGTACGTATATCATTAAAATTTATTCATAGTTTCCCCTCCATTATCCTACCTTGTTCTCTTTCCAACTCCCTCTGGTCTCCTTCCATGTATGTATAGCCATGTGTATACCTTTGGTATATTTGTGAATACACATATAACTATGTATCATTAAATCAGGATCCCACCTATCATAAAATAATGCAATATCATTAACAGGAAAACCCAGCAATAACCAATAATCAAACTTAGAAGGCAGCAAAAAATATGTGCTATGTTCTCAGGATCTATAGTTTAGAATTCTTTGTATTTCTTTCTTATGTGTCTTGTGTAATAATAAAATGAGTTGTGTCGATAGACTTACATTGTTTATTCTCCAGTATTTACCGATTAACAGACATTGCTTTAAGAACTACTTGTACAATTTTCCTTCAAGTTCCTTAGAGCAAGCTAACCTAAGCAGATTCCAAGGCCATATTGTCTTTCCCAACATGCCTCTGATTGTACCTAAGTTAATACTGTGATTTCTGGCTGAGTCTCATACATGGTTTCAGGAGAACAACTGTGAAGACAGAGCCTCCACCAGCCAAAAACTGACAACCCGCTCGTAAAGCCTAGAAAAGCTGTGTGCTAATAATGCTTTAAAAATTGAAATGACGGTGTCCTTTGCCTTACAGAAACTTTGTAGTTTTATGAGGTCCCATTTGTCAATTCTTGATCTTAGAGCATAAGCTATTGGTGTTTTATTCAGGAACTTTTCCCCTGTGCCCATGTCCTCCAGGGTCTTCCCCAGTTTTTTTTTCAATTAGTTTGAGTGTGTCAGGTTTTATGTGGAGGTCCTTGATCCACTTGGAGTTGAGCTTGGTACAAGGAGATAGGAATGGATCGATGCGCATTCTTCTGCATGCTGACCTCCAATTGAACCAGCACCATTTGTTGAAAAGACAAAACGTCAACCAACAGACTGGGAAAGAATCTTCACCAACCCTAAATCCGACAGAGGGCTAATATCTAATATATACAATATACAAAGAACTCAAGAAAGTAGAAAGTAGAAAGTAGAAAGTAGAACCCAGAGATCCAAATAACCCCATTAAAAAGTGGGGTACGGAGCTAAACAAAGAATTTTCACATGAAGAACTTCGGAGAGCTGAGAAACAACTTAAGAAATGTTCAACATCATTAATCATTAGGGAAATGCAAATCAAAACAACCCTGAGATTTCACCTCACACCAGTCAGAATGGCTAAGATCAAAAACTCAGGAGACAGCAGGTGTTGGCGAGGATGTGGAGAAAGAGGAACACTCCTCCACTGCTGGTGGGATTGCAAGATGGTGCAACCACTTTGGAAATCAGTCTGGCGGTTCCTCAGAAAACTGGGCATGTCACTTCCTGAGGACCCTGTTATACCATTACTGGGCATATATCCAGAGGATTCTTCAGCATGCAATAAGGACACATGCTCCACTATGTTCATAGCAGCCCTATTTGTAGTAGCCAGAAACTGGAAAGAACCTAGATGTCCTTCAACGGAGGAATGGATACAAAAAATGTGGTATATTTACACAATGGAGTACTATTCAGCCATTAGAAACAATGAATTCATGAAATTCTTAGACAAATGGATGGAGCTGGAGAACATCATACTAAGTGAGGTAACCCAGTCTCAAAAGATCAATCATGGTATGCACTCACTGATAAGTGGATATTAGCCTAGAAACTTTGAATACCCAGGACATAATCCACATATTAAATGATGTCCAAAAAGAATGGAGGAGTGGGCCCTGGTTCTGGAAAGACTCAGTGCAAGAGTATAGGGGAATTCCAGAACAGGGAAGTGAGAAGGGGTAGATGGAAGAATAGGGGGACGGAAGAGGGCTTATGGAACTTGCAGGGAGTGGGGACCCAGAAAAGGGGAAATCATTTGCAAGGGGAAATCATTTGCAATGTAAATAAAAAAATAAATAAAAATAAAAATGAAAAAAAATTGAAATGAGTTGCCATCTTAGGCAAGGTTTGTCCTCTATCTCAAATTAAAAAGGGGAGCTGATTTCTCAGGTAGGAAATGTCAGTTGTTTTCAAACACTCTATAGGAGAAAATACTATGATCTAGATACTTATAAATGCAAGAAATGTGTTTCTCAATTCTGGGCCCTGGATGGTGGAAGATCAAGTCTAATAATGACTTTTTCTTGGATGACATGCTGCTACTGCATTCTTTTACAGTGAAGATATGAAGGGATTCCCTGTGCCTCTTATAAATGCACCAATTTCATTCATGAGTTCCCCATCCATAAGATCTAACAATCTCTCCTAATACTCTCTACTTGGAGACTAATGCGCCAGTGTATGAATTTTAAGGGAACACAAATATTCCTACCATAGCCAAGCTGGAGACATCCTCCACTAGGGTTTCATATGCACTTCAGAGAATGCAAAGGAACAAGTCTTTCATGCCTGTGAATGTTGACTCTATACCCTAGTCCTTGCATAAAAAATTACTGTAACAGTTACATTGCTACCATACACCCTAAGGCCATCACAGGTTTTCATTGATTATAACATAACTATAAATTGTATCAAACTGTCCACACATAAGTTACCTCTGACTATAATTAGACATCTCTTTTCTTCCTATCAACAAGATATTAATAACAAACCATCATCCCCAAAATCACTTCAGTCCCAATGTTACATGATCCTCGGTCCTTATTATCTTTCTTCATTAGGTAAGCCAATTTTCTGAGGACCCAAAAGTACCTAAATGCACCATGTCAACGTGTTCTATGAAACTTTCATAACCACTTTTTTTTTTGATAATACATGTTCCTTACTTTTCCCTCATGTTCTTTACCTCTTCAATACCTACAGTATAGACATGATATGATTTGGTGCCAGTGCAGCCACTATGGCAAATATGCATAATAAAACTCCTATGGGGTCAGACATTCACATGCTGAAAGAAGCCTTGATCCTCAGCAACTTCATTGGCCTACTGAACCAACCATCCATGAAGCAGCTTGCTCTAAACATTTGCTGAAACGGGAGAGGGTTGATTGGGGAACAGGGGGAGGGAAGAGGGCTTATGGGACTTTGGGGGAGGAAAGAACCAGGAAAGGGAAAATCATTTGAAATGTAAATACAGAATATATCTAATAAAAAGAAAAAAAAGAAAAATAAGAAAAGGCTCTGAGATGAGACCATGACACTGCTACCTTCTTACCTGAGCCATGTGTTTAGAGGATGAAACAAGAAATGCAAGGAATATCTGTTACCACATAAAAGATGTAATTTGAGAATACGTTTTCTCAAATGTCCAAGAAATGAGAAGTTAGAAACATTGACTTCTGAGTTCAATACAATTCAAAATATAGAACCATGAAGAAAGATAGATTTTAAAAAGATACTATACTGATAAGATAGAAAATTTGGCTAAGGATATAAACTGAAATAAAAAGGAACTACTATTTAAAAAAGACAGGAAAATTTATATCTTTGTGAATATAGAATTGCTCATGATTAGAGAGTAAGGTGAACACTTCCAAAGATAGATTGGTCATATTATAACTAACATGAGAAGCTGTTTATGATATAAAATAGAGAGTGGTAAAAATGACAAGGGGAGAAAAAGATGTCCCTGACAGAAACAATGTGCAACAACACTTCTATTTTTGAACAGGAAACCACTGTAATGGGTGTTAAACACATCTGTGTTAAAACAATATAAACCAGAGCAAAAATAAACTTTAGGTAGACAACTAATGAAGACAGGACAACTAATGAAGACAGGACTTTGCACTGATCTGGTTAAAATTTATAAATTCAGAGCTAAGATGTGGGTTGAGCTGCTAACTTGGCAGGAAAGTTTCCTCACGATGAAATTAAATCTGACTGGCATGAGGTATTTACTTAAAAATATCAGAAAGCAATAGACCAATATTCACCCACACAGCTTCTGGTGGCAAAAGTTTTCCACTAGGAAATCTATACACAAAGTTTTTTTAATTGTGAAATAGACACTAAACAGATACTGAATAACGTAAATAAGTGCTGTGATGATCCGTTTCAATTGCTGCTTTGATACAATGCAGAATCACCTGGGAAATGGAGTCACAGAGTAAAATTATCTAGATTAGGTTGGCTTGCGGGCAGGCACGTGAGGAATTTTCTTAGTTGGGTTTATTGAGGTTTATAAGACTCGCCGTGAATGTGGATAGCCCTGTTTCCTGGACAAGGCTCTGAACCCAATGAGAAGGATAGAGTGACTTTAAGGTGCCTTGTTTGCGAACACCAAAAGACCAGCCAGGAGCCAAGTCTGATGCAATGGCATTTCTTTATTTATAAGCTCGACTGGAGCTTGGGCTCACTCACTGCCGACCCTGACGCATGCAGCAGGACAGTTTGGTGAAGAAGCCCCGAATTCTCATCAGGACAGAGTTTTATAGGAAATGGCAGCATCCAGCCTGGCAAGCATCTAATAGAATGGCTATTGTAAGACAGGTGGGTGTTCTGAAGCAAGACTATAAACCATCACAAATGGTCTGAAAGCACATCTGGAACAATCAGACTAATGGCTAATTAACTGTTGCTAAGATGACACTAGGGAGTTAACTCTGGGGTCTTTCCTGATTCTTGGGTGTAGCTTAGGTTCAGCTGCCCGTCAAATTCTTAGGCTCTTTTTCTTTTGAGATGGAGGAGTCTGGTCCCAAGATGCAGTAGGTTTGACCTCTCAAGCTGAGCACTAGTGTACAGGTGTTAACTCATTATTTTTTACTCTTTACTCTGGACATGATGTTTTTGGCTGCTTCAGGCTCCCGCTGGCTTCCATTCTCAATAGTGGTGGACTGATGAACATAAGGTAGACCTGTGGGCCAAGGAAACACTTCCTTCCTTCAGCTGCTTTTGTCAGCTCATTTTATCACAACAGAAAACAAACTAGAATGCACATCTATCTAAACGTGTCTTGAACTGGAAAAAATAACAAACTCTAACCTCTGAAGGTTTAATTAAAAATCAAGAGGAAAAGTAAGAATTCAGAATAGCATGTCCCTTATTGGTAAGATGATTATGTTCTGATCTTCATTAGTGCACATAACAATATTTATTTGTTAAATTTAACAAAAAAAAATGTTTGTAATATTTTCTTATTTCCTCTAAATGCCATAAAACTTTATCAACTGAAAACTGTTGCAATATTCAAATATATTCTCTATTATTTCAACTTTAATGTAAAGCTCTAAAAATATTAGAATTATATGTTGTCCTCCAGTCATTCATCACTTTACTTTATTATTCTAATTTTGTTAAAATTGACTTAACAAAATGGTATATTTTTTGTATAGCTACTGGTTTTTAACAGGATATAATAAAAATCATAGACTTTTTTCAGTACATCTGCACTTTTCTAGAGTAAACAATACTTATATATTTAACTGAAAACAGCAATGTGTTGTGTTTTCATAGGCGGTTGTCTTCAGTGAAGATTTTCATGGAAGAAGTCTATACTGCCTTTGGCAGTGAACTGGGGAGATGAGGCTGTCAGCTCAAAGCATATGAAATTGAAAAAAAAATGGAGTGTTTTTGTTATTATGGAAGGTTACTTTATGAGCTCTTGAGTTCTTGACACCCTGCAGACACACAGACTCACAATGCCAGCCTCCAGCACACACTGGTAATACTGACTCTTACCTCCACCTCTGCTTCCCCATGGCCAGTTAGTTAGTGAGAATCCCTTGTCTTGACCCAAGATAAAACATCCAGAGTTTGACATTCTAATTCCCTTTCTGCCCTTGGCTCACCAGCATTCTCTGATAAGACAGTTATCTGGCCTGTGCCTAAAGCAATCTACAAAGCAAGAATAATATTTTGATCCCAACTCTCTTGGATGCCCTAGTAGTTCACTAATAATTTATTTTGAAGCTGAGGAGAGACACAGATAAGAGCAAAGTTATCAGCACATTCAGATAAACACTTTAAAATCTTAGGTATCATGACTTTCTCATACCCAACTACTCACTGTAAACATTTAAGTAGGAAAGGGATGTTAGATAAACGGAACTGCGTGTTAATATTTGAGATCAACAAACTCCTACTGAGCTTTAACACAGAAAGGTCATTTCACCTTCCCCAAATAAATTTCCTTTTTCTCTTTCATAATATACAGGAATGAAGCTATTTCTGTAAAATTTAGCATCACATTCATTCACAATATTTTCTGCAATTAACTTTTGCTTAGTCACTTACAGTCTAATGAGGCCAAGGATGAGCCCATAGGTCTCTACAGCTTTGTCCCATGTCCTTTTGAATTGTAATGTGCTCACCTTATCAGTAGTTCCATTGTAGTTGTTCAGTCAATGGTCACTTTTTGAAGAAACCAATACTGAGAGTAAGTATTCTACCATGGATTTTTCTTTCAGATTTTCGTAAAAATATGGTTGGAATTTTTCTTGCTGGCTTTTTAGGTCTTTGATCCAATATTTCCTCAATATACTCCCATCTTCCCTGTTGAAATGGTAACGTATATTCTGTGCCATTATATGTTGAAAGTATGTGGTCTGTTCTTTTGATTTTACAGAGGGTTGTAGTTAAGAGATTGTCATGAGTCTTGGAAGAGACCTTGAACTTTGGATTTTTAAACAGTGTTAAGATTGTGATAGACTATGGGGACTTTTGAAATTGGACTGAAAGCATTTTTTGCATTTTGATATGACTCTATGCATATGGGGGTCAAGGAATGGAAGGTGTTGGTTCGAATAAAAATGGCCCCCATAAACCCATATATATGAATGCCTAGTCAGAGAGTGATGCTATTTGAGAATGATTAGAAGTGTGGCCTTGTTGGAGGAATTGTGTAACTGCATTTGAGGTTTCAAAAGCACACGCAAGGTCCAGTTCTCTGTTCTATGTATCTCTCTGTCTCTGTTTATCTGTCTGTCTGTCTGTCTGTCTCTGTCTCTCAGCCTGCAGACCAGGATGTAGCTCTCAGCTACTACTCCAGCATCAGATGTGCTACATGTGTCTATGTTCCCTGCAATGGTAATTATGAACTTAGCCTTTGAAACTATAAGTAAACCCCCAATTAAATGTTTTCTTTTCTTATGAAACTAAGAGTGGCTTTGGTCATAGTGTCTCTTCACAGCAATAGAATAGTAACTAATAGTGTGTTGTACATTATACTGCTGGAATAAAATAACAATTACTATAAGATGTCAAAATTAACATATATGAAATCAAAATTAAAATGTATTTTAATTTGCTAACAACATAGTATGTGATGTTCCAATTTCTATTTGTGAGATTAGGAATACTGAGGAAAAGTATTGTATAGATTTTTCCTTAAAGTCTTTACTAAAGACTGTCATGCATGTTATCATATTATCAATTGCTAGTATTCTATTACAACTATATATTTTAATCCTAGTTCTGCTACTGTATATACATAATAAGTAAAACCTGGTGTTTATTGTATTTTCAAATAGTTTTCAGAATTCATAATAATATTTCTAACTTAAGATGAACTGCACAATTAATTATTTAATTGTTTTCTTCCTTTTGTGCATGCATGATATAGCATTGCAATGACTTTGATCTTTCATTCTTGCTAATGGGGAGTTATATTCATGTTTGGTTTTCACTGTGACTGGCATGTGATTATATTCAGTACACAGTGCACTTGTTCTGTTGTCTCTAACACTTAAACAGATGTCATCTAATGGCTTACAACATTACAACATACTCAGTGGGATTTTTGTATAAATGGAAAGGGTACACTCTACATGGTTGCTGTAGGAAGATGTGGCAAATGAAATGTAAATGTTACTAAATTAATAGGTATGAAGAATTCTATGTATTATGATACATCCAGTTACATCATATTGTGAGGAGGAATAAGTGGATGAGTGGATGGATGGATGGATGGATGGATGGACAGGCTGTGGTAATCTACACAGTAGTCACTCAAATTCTTCCTATCACGTCTTTGAAATTAAAAAAAAAAATGGGTATAGTGCAGCAAATCCCCCAAAGACTGAAGCAGAAGAATCAGTAGTTTGAAGTCTGCATGAGTAAAACACCGTCACCAAAAGAAAATCAATGTACTCATGTAAATTTTCAAAAAGAATACAAAACAATGGACTAATACATAGTAATACATACTAAATGGTTCTTCTAAAAAAGAAAGACATTTAAAATAACAAAAATGGATGGTAAGTGTGCAGTGGTGCCTGGAGACTTTCTGTTGTTTCTTTCTGTATTTATCTTAACATCATTTTCTGTGCTAGATTCAAAGCCCATGAGAAGAGAAACATGAAATTATCAAACAATCAGTTGCAAACCTAGACCTTTATTTCTGCCATCCCTACAGAGCCTGACCTTAGACTAAAAGTCTGCCTTGCCTTACCTGAACACTGCCCACCTGGAAACCAATTTCAGTTCTAGGTCCTGCCTCATACAACCTTTTTCATATTCCCATATTTAGTTGTATTCTTGAACATTTATTATTTTAAAGGCATGGCAGGCTTGGAGAGAGCTCAGCTGGTGTACTTGGTTTTGGTGATAGTTAATCTTGTCAGTTTGAAGTTATTTAGAATCATCACAGCACATGCCTCTGAATACATTTGTGAGGATTTCCTAGATTAAGTTAACTGTGGTTGGAAGACACACCCTAATTATGGGCACCACTGTTCTCTGAGTTGAAATCCGGGGCTGAGTAAAAATGAGAAAAGAAACTGAGCACCAACATTCCTCTCTCTCTACATTCTGAACGTGGCTGTCACGTGACCAGCTGACTGAAGCTCCTGCCACCATAACTTTGAAAATATGTTGGACTGTACTCTCAAACTGAGTCAAATGAAACTCTTCTTCCTTAAGTTCCATTAGGAAAGTATTTTCTTGCAACAATAAAGACAAATAAATGGTATACCCTGTAATCATAAAGACCTGAATTTGATATCAGAAACTCAAGTAAAAAAGCCATGCTATGTCAGATATGGTGATAACATCTCTAATCCCAGCACTCAGAAGACAGAGACAGGCAGATTGCTGAGTTTGAAGCTAGCATGGTTTATGTAGTAAGTTACAGGGCACACACAGGGCTACTTAATGATACCCTGTCACTATCTAAATATATTCACATGTATTTAATACCAAATAGAAAATGTGGAAATATGCTCAAGAAGCATCAACAATATTTATTTTGGAGGAAGTTAAAGAAGAAATTTGACATGTACCAGCAAACTATTTTGTCATTACAAAAGATGTGTAGCACATTTATCATTTGTAAACTTATTATCAAACAAAATGAGAAAACAATCAGTGAATTTTAAAGAGTGAATAATGTGGAGTTAAACACTACTCAAAGAACGAGACAAAATAAAATCTCATTTGTACATCAAACTGCACACAGACAATGTATAATCTAACAAGACATCTCAAATGAAAAAGTAAGAATAGAATAAAGGGATATTCATGAATACAAAACTACCACCACTAGACAAGTAAATATAGAACATGAAGTCAAAACTGAATTAGAGGTCAAATGGGTACAGACAATGAAGACAGAGATTATGAATCTCTTAGAGGAGACAATGGATACCTCAGACAGAAAGCAATGATCCAGCTAAAGAAAATCAATTGTTTTCATTCTAGGGAAATTGTGCTCTCTGTCCTGTAATGGAATGAGGGAACAGAATTCATTTTTCTGAATTATGAGAACTTTTCTAATAAAAAAAATATATATATACGGATTTTCCAACTCAATGTGTTTACAGTGTTTGAGAAGATACAATAAGCTATTAAGCAGAATCATCAAAACTAAGAGATGTTCTGGAAATATTTCTGAATTTTACAGGTGAAGACTCAACTCAATGGGAATTTAGTCAGGAAAAAAGAAAGAATGAGTAAAGGGAGGGATGGAGGCAGAGGTCATGTATCAATGCAACTCTAACAGCTAAGGGGGAAATTCGACTGTAGACTGGGAACATGGGTAGTTTTTTCCATTGTCGTCTGTTCTGCTAATTTCTTTTAAACCTTGGCCTGAAGACAGGTAGATGAAAACTTATGAATGTTTGCCTGAAATTAGTAGTTAGATGGAATACAGGAATTTACACTTTAACCGTGATTAGAGCTTTACACACAAGCTGGAGAAAACCCACAGGCAAACCACCAGATGATAAAGGGTTAGTGGGGAAGCTATTTCAGATGTCACAGAAGTTTAAATGTATGCCAAGCTTATCACTAATATTATGCCTCACCAAAAACAAAGACAAAAAATAAAAAAAACACTTCATAAATATATTTTTTCCTGCCAGACATGGCAGTGCACCCTTGCAGTCTTGACACCTGGGACGCTCAAACAAGCGGAAGAATTATGAGTTCAAGGTCAGTCTGGGCTACACGGTAAGATCCTGTCTAAAAATTCAGCAGTCAGTCTCTACAGAGACAGAAATGGAGATGAAGCAAAACTGTCAAACAGACATAATTTTGTCAAGGATTTTTTTTTCCTCTAAAGGATGTAAGTTCATTTTATTGTGAGATTGAATATGTTTCTGCTTTCTCAGATCAAATCCAGACATCAGGTCATAAACTCTCAAAGGCATTTGCAGCTCTGATCGAGAATGTTCAGAGCCTCCCTATGCAATATATTTTTCCTCTCCTTAGATTGAGTGTCTTCTCAAAACAAAAAGACAGACAGACATATCCTTGCAGTTCCTCATTCTTTGCTCAGTTCTGTGTAACCGGGTGTCTCTGGTCTCCCTGTCCCAGCACTTACTGTCATTCTGTCTCACTATTACACATGGCATAAATTAATGATAGTGCCAATGATATTACCAAGTGTAATAACTGTTCAGGGTAAGTACCAGAAAGGGAGTTAAATCTGGAGTCTAGAATCTATCCTTAAATCAAAGAAACAAGGAACTACCTTTGGGAATACAATTAAGGAGAGAATTGTCTAAATGTACATGGCAAATCACCTCTGAGGAGAAAATAAGGAAATGCCTATAACAGATTCAGCCAGCCTTAGGCTGCCTTGATGTGTTTTCTGTCCATGTGGTAGGAATATAAACAAATTACATTTCTTAAGGATCAAATGTGATTGGCAAGAAGTAACAGATAATTAACTCAAATATTGTTTTAGACATGATTCTGTTCTGGAACTATATGACTCCCACAAGCATATTTCATTAAAATGAAAAGATTTTTGAAATAATATTAAATGTCATTGGCGTACACTAAAAGCCAACACCTTTATAGCAAATGAGGTATCCTGAAAGTTTCAGTTAATCTGGTAACATCAAGCAAGACGTAATGGAAAGCTATTGACCTGAACAAGCTAATTATTTTCTAGATCAGCGCACAACTACTTAAGTGTAATGAAAATAATTCCAGGTCGTGTACTAAACCTAGAAAAATTTGTTGTCTGTGATATTGGATTTTGCATTTGACACTGAGAGGTCAGAGAAATAACAGGAAGGCTACAGTTGCAGTTTATTCATAAAGCATTTTATATTTATGAAGGCATTGCTTCATTGCCAAAAATATAACCTAAAACCTGACTGAAAAGGTCAATGAGTTGAGTTGTCCCAGATGGGCAGCTATCTGATATCTGAAGAGTGAATGTGCATTTCAATATTTTAATATATTTATATATTTAATATCTATATGACTACTTAATTATAGCACATGTTATTGGCATTATGACACTTGTCAAATGTTACATCTTAAATACTTTGATTATTTATAGATTGATTTATATCACCTACCTCAAAAAAATTACAAAATGATCAAAATGACATGATAATAAAGGTGGGGTAAAATTATGTACTATACTTTGTAAAATCATGGGCTAACCTTAAAATAATTTCTATAGTTCAAAAATTATATGCCACAATGAGTTAGCACTCTTCTTTCTTTCCACAAAGTTTGTTAAATACACAGATGGACCTCTTAGGAGTTCATAATCAGCCCTGGGGCCAAATATTGACTTTGGTGTTGGCATTAACAGCATTTTTCACTAATCTTGATGTCAAGATCCCCTCTTCTGACCAATCACATGAGGCTTTCTTGCTCTCTCTCTCTCTCTCTCTCTCTCTCTCTCTCTCTCTCTCTCTCCCTCCCCTCTCTCTCTCTCTCTCTCTCTCTCTCTCTCTCTCTCTGTGTGTGTGTGTGTGTTTTAATATATTGTGTGGAATCCACAACTGTGTGTCTTGACTGGGTGTGGTTTTCTGTAGTGGTCTCCATCTGTTACAAGAGAAGTTTCCTTGATAAAGGGTAAAGACTAGTGATACTTGTATTGAAAAGTTAGCTATGTTTCTAGTACCAGATATGGTTTCTCTCTTGTAAAATGAGTATTAAGTGAAATTAAGGAGTTGTTGGTGATCTCCAAGATGTGTGTGTCATTACTACACCCTACAGGCATCACGCCATGATGGTCATTGATGTGCTTCCGTGGCCCAGTTGCTGGATAGTTGGTTGCCTTCTTCCTTTGGAAGCTTGTATGCTGCCTTCTGATAGCATGAAAACTATTCTCTAGGAAGAGGAAATTCAGATCATTTCCAGCTCAAGGGTAACTGGGTCCTGTTTCTGAAGTGTATCTTCAGCATTAGTCTACATCTACACAATACTCCTGTCCTTAAGGCTTAGGAAACATGTCAGAAGAGAAAATAGAAATATTGTAAGAGCCAGAAGATTAGGGAGTTTGTTGTAAGATTGAATCTCCCGGTAACATCAGAAGCTTCACCCATAAATTTCATTCTCACTAGCATGACAGCCAAAAGTAAGCCAAATGAAGACAACACCACAATAATAAACATGCCAAACTGGATAGGGAAAATACCTCAGCCCTACAAAAGTACTATAGGCAACTAAGGAAAGTTGGAAATGGTCTTCCCCAGGTAAGGGTGCTGCTGAATGGTCATGCCTCAAAACATGCACACAAGTAATATTATGTGAACTGAGCAGGTTATATTTATGAATATATATATATATATATCTTTAATATAGACAAATACATATATACATAATTACATATATACATGTAGCAACAATGAAAGAGACAAGCAGGGAGAGGTATATGGGAAGGTATAAAAAAAGAAAGAAGGGAGAAATGTTTTATATTTATATGATCTCAAAACTTAAGTTAAAAAGATATATATACATATAGTCTGTGTTACAGAATATTTCAACTATACAGAAATTTTCTAAGTGTAGTATATGATTTCATTCTAACTTT
The DNA here is from genome assembly GCF_947179515.1 of Apodemus sylvaticus. Classification (NCBI taxonomy): domain Eukaryota; kingdom Metazoa; phylum Chordata; class Mammalia; order Rodentia; family Muridae; genus Apodemus; species Apodemus sylvaticus. Next base: position 37,622,848 of record NC_067489.1, read on the forward strand.
GTTAAAGTGTCTTCAATAAGCTTCTCAGCTTCACCCTTAAGTAAACTATTCTTGCTGTTTTCTATAGAGGTTTATATGATGCAGATTGGGTATGCCTTCCCCTTAACACACCCTACAGTTTTCCTGTCTCACACATCATAGCTAAGAATTGATTATTGCCTTCTCTTTTCTATTCTAGGTTCTTATTTTTCCACAGGACTTCTTGATTTTCACTGGGCATTTCATCGACTTAGTCAGTGCTTTTATTGTATGTTAGGTTTCAACTCACTAAACTACAAACTCCTTAAAGGCAGAAAGCATTTCCTACTAAGTTCTATGTAGTTCCCAAAATTCCCAGAAAAAAAATCCAGAGATAGAGGAGCCATTGATAATATCCAAATGAAAGAATTCTCAAGTACATTAACTTAGTATATTTTTATCATATACTAGTACTAACATTGTTTTTCATTCTGATACTGTTAACTTTCATATTTTACCTAACATATAATAGCTATATACATATATATCTAACATCATATTACATTATAAGTATTTTTAAAAACTTAAAAAACTCACAGCATATATTACTGATAAAATTAAATATTAAATGTATAAAAGCTACTAAAATCACAAACAAAAGGTTAACATTTAAGCATGATGGCAATATGGAAATTATATGGATAACTGGTGCATGAAAAATGACAAAAATAGCAAGAAATTCAAAGAAAATAAATAATTTCCAGTTTGACTATAAACCTAGGAAGTAAAAGGTCAATAGTTTATTCATGTAGCCTCCCAAGAAGGAAAAAAATCATCATAATCAGACCATTTTATAAACATACCAGTAGGTATTCTACTTACATAAAGAGACATGGGTCTACCTGTGAAGGCTCATTGCCCTAGTGTAGGGGAATGCCAGGACAGGGAAGCAGGAGTGGGGTGGGTTAGTGAGCAGGGGGAGGAGGAATGGGTTAAGGGATTTTCCAAGGGTAAACCAGTAAAGGGGATAACATTTAAAATGTAAACAAAGAAAATATCTAATAAAAAAGATAAAACTGATATTAGAAATAAACAAATGAATTAAATAAAAGAGACATGGGAAATTTTTATCAAAAACAGTTCCTATGTTGGCATATATCTGTTGTTATTAAAACACTTGAAAGCTGACATGGAAATCACAAGTTCAAGGCCAGCTAGGAAAACACATCAGGGATGTATTAATTAATTAATTAATTAATTAAAACATTTTAATTGAATAGTCAGTCTAGATGAGCAGTCCCCTACCAGAAGCAATTTGTTTTCTAAATGGAATTTGACACGTGCCTATACCAAGTTCCCAATAATGTCAAGGTTCAGATACCCTTGTCTTTACAGTTTCTTTGAAATAATGCATTGCACTTGACAGGCTAATGAATGTGAGTGCTGTTGCTTCTTTTTCCTGACTTGACTAACCAAACATAAAAATTAGGCCATGTGGTATGAAGAATAATGTATATTAAAAGATGTTCACCATTAGAAACAATGAATTCATGAAATTCTTAGGCAAATGGATGGAGCTAGAGAACATCATACCAAATGAGGTAACCCAGACTCAAAAGGTGAATCATGGTATGCACTCACTGATAAGTAGATATTAACCTAGAAAACTGGAATACCCAAAACATAATCCACACATCAAATGAGGTACAAGAAGAAAGGAGGAGTGGCCCCTGGTTCTGGAAAGACTCAGTGAAGCAGTATTCGGCAAAACCAGATCGGGGAAGTGGGAAGGGGTGGGTGGGAGGACAGGGGAAGAGAAGGGGGCTTACGGGACTTTCGGGGAGTTGGGGGCTAGAAAAGGGGAAATCATTTGAAATGTAAATAAAGTATATCGAATAAAAAAATTTAAAAAAATAGAATTTACCTGCCAAATACAAAAAAAAAAAATATGTTCACATGCTCATCATGAAAACCTATGCATATGTTATTTTACCCGGCAAAAGAACTCTGCAGCTAAGACACCTGGGTTACCCCAGTGAGCCCAATCTAATCACAGGAAACCTAAAAGAAAAGCTTCACTGGCTCTTAAGTCAAGGGAAAGGAGGCAGAAGAGAAAGCAGAAGAAAAGAAACATAAAAGTATTTGACCTAGGTCCTTCAAAATGATTTGGAAAATCCACTGAACTCTATTTAGTTCTGCGCCCCCCCCCCATATGTGCATGGGCCATCCAATAGTGCATGGGAAGCCTACCAGTGCTCATATATAAATGAATCTCCTTCTCTCAGGAGTTAGCCACACCAATAACTACTCAGCTTATTGATGGGTTAAACAGTAGAGCCTGCAGAGCAACGTCCCCTTGTGTGCTAGCAATGTGGCTTCCTTGGCATTGTGAAGGTTGTGTTCAGATAACCACAGTTGCTGTAAGATCATGAGTACCTAGAAGAAAGCATTTGACAGCACTCCCGCCTCTGACTTCTATAGTCTTTCACCTCTTCTTCCACCATATTCCCAAGCCTTGGTGGTAGGGAGATCATTCATACAGGTGCTCAAGGGAAGGAGCGATATGGAAGGAACAGAAATTGGGCATGAGGGATAGATATTACACTTTATGGGATCCATGCATGAAATTCTAAAAATGGAAGAAAATTGTTTAAAGAAAAGTACATAAAGAAAGGTACATTTTACTGTGAGATGTCATTATTTTAGTCATTCAAGCATTTATTTAAAATTGCTGTATATATGTATACACATACATGTACATATAGAGAAAACAAACTTTTCTAAGTCTTTGGAGACAGACATCCATAAGCTGAAAAACACAGGCACCCTCTGGAAGCTGAAAATGACTCCCAACTGAAAGAGAACAAGGAAGACTTGAGTCTGTCCAGTGCTGGTGTCTACAGCGACTACACTACACCCTAGCTGACACTAGGAACACAGTCTCTCCCAGAACTTTCAGTATCCTATTGGGTGTACAGTATGTGAAGATATCTCTGCTCCTGGGCATCTACCCAAAAGATGCTCCACCATGCCACAAAGACACATGCTCCACTATGTTCATAGCAGCCTTATTTGTAATAGCCAGAAACTGGAAACACCCAGACATCCCTCAACCAAAGAATAAATACATAAAATGTGGTTCACTTACAAAAATGGAATACTATTTAGCTACAAAAGATGAGGACATCATGAATTTTTCAGGCAAATAGATGGAACTAGAAAATACCATCCTGAGTGAGGTAACCCAGACCCAAAAGGGCATGCATGGTGATCGCTGTACCAGCGGAGAACTAAATCCTAGTGGATCTTGGTATTGTTGTTCCTATGGCCAATAACCAGATTTTCAGTTATTGTAACTGAAAATTACATTGTACTTCCTTACTGATTACCTTTAAAAAAGATCTAATGGCCAACAGCTCAGCAAGAAGTGAGGGTGGATCTTCTGTGCAGTCTCTGGGAGAAGACAGATGTAGTGGATTCTCCAGAAGGACATGGAGGTGATGGATTGTGAACAAGAGAAGAAAAGTAAACAACTAGCCATGTGATAGGTTCCGGGTGAGTTCATCAAGTTAAAGTGAGATTGAACCAGCGAAGCGGCTGCCCAGCTAAAGGCCGAAGCCACAGTTTTGTAAACATTCACCTTCCCTACTAGCTGATTGGCTTTAATAAAGAGCGATCAGTATCCAACCACTGGCAGGTCCAGGTTGTCTTGCTATAGTGTTCACAGCCTGGAAAGCAGCTGTGTCTTCTGGAAGCTGACCTGAAGAACGTAGGTTCATATATTTCCTTGTTTTAGGTCATTAAATATATGGTAATTTGTCATGGCCACAATAGAAAATTAACTCAAGTTGCTAATGCAAATGGCTCCCTCTGAGCTATTAGATTCTTCGAGCATTGTTAGTGATTCTCAGAAAACAAAATGCATCCCAGAAGGGAAAGTGGGGAATTAGAAAGCTGCTTTAATGGATTTGAAACCCTCCAGAGAGGGATGGCAAATCCCTGTCTCTTAAGCATGTGCCCTTTGAGTACATTAAACGTACGATGTTTGAGCATGGCTGATGTTTTATGTATTGGCTAATCAAACCTGTATGTTAGTGCCCAAAAGATAATGACAACTGTGTGGGTGGCCTTACTACTTTAATGGCGGTGTTTATAATCATGCAATGCTGTAGCCACTCTCAAACACTACAGATAAGAGTATACATCGTTACAATGCTTTAGAAAACATTTGGATAGTGTACATAACTAAGAATCTTTTGTTTTATAAATATATTCATATACATTTGCAAAGATCTATATACGGACTATCGCTCAAATTATTCATGATATTGTTAAACATTTGACAAGCAATATATTTAACAACATAGATGAACTCTTTTTAGAGTCATGGGGAGAGTATTATACAATTAGTAAATGTATGTTCCCAATATTTCCTTAAATAAAGCCAGCATTGATAACATCAACAATATTCAGTTAACATAGACTAATTTACAATTATTTTAAAACCTAACATATTTAGATAGATACATGTGTAGATAGAGACATGCATTTACAAAACAGGATGTGTTAGATAAGTAAAGTCACCTTCCTTCACCTTCTAGATTAAGCTATAGTTGCCAAGAGCACATTCCAGACAAATATGCTAAAAGCACAAAACAATCCATCCAAAGACTACAAATTGTCATCACCACCACCACCTTCAATAAAGCAGTTTTCTCTCTGAGGAGCCTCCTTCTCAAACCATCTCCTCTTCTCTGTCTATTTCTTATTCCCCTTTGCCTCTCTCTCTCTCTCTCTCTCTCTCTCTCTCTCTCTCTCTCTCTCTGTCTATCTCTCTCTCTCTCTCTCTCTCTCTCTCTCATCTGTCTATCTCCCGTCTATGCCCCTCTCCCTCTCTTTTCCTTCTTCTCCTCCCTGACAAGGACTACATTTTGTGGCCACCTCCACTATTCAGAATATTCCCTATAACGTGATCACAACTGTGAATATCTGTCCTGGTAAAGCAACACCTCTGCAGGTTAGGTATTGTATCATCATGTTGTGCTAACCATTCTTTAACCTAGTAGAGGGATTGTATATCCAGATCCTCAGTCTTCTGCTGTTATGACTTTTACTAGGCCTTTTACCAAATTTCTGATCCCACCCAACCCACTTAACATGAAGAGCAAAGAGGTACCAAAACAGTTCTTATTGGGCTGTTTTTACTTAGAGCCTGCCAACTGGAGGTAGTTCAAATAGATGCTCACTCAAAATAGAAGAAACAATGTCATCAAATGCACCCTACTTTGGGTCACATTCTAGTAGAGACAGATCTAAACTGATGGATCCCTGAGAGATGATCTTACTGGGATCGTCATGGAACTCAACATTATAAAGCTAAGCCTTATATGAGGCATGACATGTGTGGCTTAAAATAAAAAGATTCCTCTGCAGTTGCCTTCCCCCCACACAGATTCATCTTCAATGAGAGGGGTTGATAGATTCTTCATCAGATCTTCAAACCCCACCCACACTGTGTTTCTTTGTACAACCTTCTCTCCTTGCTTATGAAGCCTCAGCCTGAGATTTTCCTCGCTGTGTGTGACTGTCTTTTGTTCATTTACAGTTATTTAACACAGCAGTCTTTTCTCTTTTGTTGGCTCATGTTTCCCCCATGGCTTGTGGCCAAAAAGACCCAGGCACCTTTCCTCTCTGGAAAGTTTAGGTTTGTTCTTTAATCGTGCCTTCTTCTTAAACCCAGGAGTCTGTTTTACAAGCTGTCAGTCTGTTTTAATTAATCTACTTCCTTGAGGACTCTCCCAACTGATGTTTCTTCAAGGGTTAGTTCCTCATTTTTTGATCTTTCCTTCAGATCTACTCAGTGAGACTGTACTGCATAGGGAACAAAAGACACAATCCAAATAAGTTCCTAAAATTGTTTTTAAGTTCTTTGTTCAGTCAGGAGATCAAATAGCATCATTGTCTTCATAGAGATTTATAACAATGAAGTATTTATCTCTCTATCTAGTCTGCATAGATTTCTATACTTCTATACTCATCATATTCATATATATACATACCCCCCCCACACACACACATATATATATATATATATATATATATATATATATATATATAATATTCTTTCAGAATGAAGAGGTTTAACCATTCTCAACACATTCCTTCAGGGCTCTAGAGAATCTCAAATTTTAAATAGAGCCCTCAAGACACATGATATGTCAAAGTCAAACCACAGACAGACTAAAATATTGTGTTCAGTAAATTTCAACTTGTATGTACTTGTCTACTGTTTCATAGATTCACACATGTGAATCTGAACTTGGACTTTTGTCCCATAACCAAGATATCCCATTATGTATATATAAATATTTTAAAGACCTGAGAACTCCAACATCTGAAACACTCTGGTTCCAAGTATTTAAGAAAGTAGATACTAAACCTCTATTTTCCTTTAACAGTGAACAAGTGTTTCGAGTATATCATTATTTTAATCTGCATACTCACGTTGAGGCAAGACCCTAGGAAAGCTACACTGAATAAATTATTTCGCCAAACACTTTATGTTTCACATTAATTAGGTTTGAGAAAACAGGTGTTGTTTGTCCAAATTAGTTGAGCAACTTAGATTTTAAAAGAATATACAAGTTCAGAGGGATGGCTCAGCAAGTAAGGGTATCTGCCACCCAGACGGATGACTTCAATTCTATCCCTGAGAAAACTGATTCCTACAAGTTTTCCTCTAATTTCTGCAGTGATGTTGTGGTGTGCGCGCGCGCGTGTGTGTGTGTGTGTGTGTGTGTGTGTGTGTGTGTGTGTGTGTGTGTGTGCGTGTGTGTGTGAGTGTGTGTGTGTATGTGTGTGTGTGTGTGTGCATGTGTGTGTGAGTGTGTGTGTGTATGTGTGTGTGTATGTGTGTATGTGTGTGAAAGTGTGTGTGTATGTGTGTGTATGTGTGTGTGTATGTGTGTGTATGTGTGTGTGTATGTGTGAGTATGTGTGTGTGTATGTGTGTGTGTATGTGTGTGTGCATGTACATGCACATGTGCATGCACATACTCATACACACAAAAAATATGCATCACCTTTAATTCATGTAACTCATATCTTGCACAGCGGTCATGCTAATCTTCTCTGTATCGTTCCAATTTTAGTACATGTGCTGCCGAAGCAAGCACATGTAACTCATATCTTAAAGGTCAGATTCAGTTGGTGTACTGGCTGGCTTTTTGTGTCAACTTCACACATGCTGAAGTTATTACAGGGAAAGCAGCTTCAGGTGAAAAAATGGCTCCATGAGACCCAACTGTTAGGCATTTTCTCAATTAGTGATCAAGCGGGGAGGGCCCACTGTGGGTGATGCCATCCCTGGGCTGGTACTCTTTAGTTCTATAATAAAGCAAGCTGAGCAAGCCAAGGTAAACAAGCCAGTAAGAAACACCCCTCCATAGCCTCTGCATCAGCTCCTGCTTCCTGCCCTGCTTGAGTTCCAGTCCTGACTTCCTTTGGTGATGAACAGCAATGTGGAAGTGTAATCTGAATAAACCCTTTCCTCCCCAGTGTGCTTCTTGGTCATGATGTTTGTGCAGGAATAGAAACCTTGACTAAGACAGTTGGTATAAGTAAAAACCAATGAAGATTGTTGGAGGGATTCAGTGAGACATTGTGCCAGAGTTTCTCCTCAGCTGCTCAGTCACTATATTTACTCAGAATTCAATTTAAAGGCAGTGAAACTTAAACAATGTGTTGAATGACTTCAATCTACTGGGAAAGATTATATAACTTCCATAGTAGTGGAACACTGGTCCTAGGAAAGGTTTGTACATTTAGTACCATTGGATTCTCCAATTGAGAGTGAAGATTTGCAATCCATGAGGGTGAGGGTATTTGAGATAATAAATTATCCAACTGGACTTGAGGCATGACTACACAGAATGCCTATATAGAGAACACTGCCATGACTACACAGAATTTCTAAAGAGAGAACACAGCCATGGCTACGTAGAGTTCAACCATATATATGACTTTGCTATCTTATTTAAATTTATATGTGTAAAGTAAGATTAAATGTCTGTACCCATACACAATGAGAAATTAGTGATTTACAAGTAAAACCTCCACAAGAGTACAGATAACAAATTAAGTTCTCCACGAATATAGCAGTTATAGTGAACAAAAGATTTATATTCCACACTTGATTTCTGGCCCTTGGAAATCTGATGAGGAATACGATAGCCACAATTACCTTCTTCAGTAAAGTTAGTGTTATTCACAAACTCAGAGGGAGACACAAGCAAGAAACCAATCAATGCTTTAAAACAATTCTATTTATATCAGGCAAGAGACAACAAACATGACAGTTAAGGTGGCTGCTTGTGGGCAGCTCACACAAAAGAATAAGACATGTCTGTCTGTAGAGTAATAATGAAGGTACATAAAGCATAACAATGAGGCACACATATCAAAAAGAGGTCACTGTTTCAGGATATTCCAAGCAAAGAGGGTTATTATGTCAAAGACCCAGAGAAACTGAAGCCAATTAGAACCTGGCATAAAAAAAGATTTAGATCTCACTGAAATCTCAAAGAAGGAATGCCGAGGGTTATAAGTGGTTGTTTGATCCTTTTCTCTAATTGCTTTATTCTCTGTGATAGAGCAGAAAACAGGAAAAAAAACTATTAGGGAAAGGAAAACCACTGCAACTTTCCAGCAAGAGACGAAGACGACGTGGGTTAGAATGATGGCAAAGGATACAGATGTGAATAAACAAAATTACAACCTGACTTAGCAGTCACGACGACGATAAATGATAGCAACAGTCATACATCTGTAAAAGAATTATCATGCTTTTTGTATGTAGGAAATGTGTCTAACAAAGTTTTAAACTTATGTCAATAAAGGCAGTGTTCAAAGTCTGACTGCCGTGTGGATATTGGAATAAGAATTGTGGTCGTGTAAACAATTCACATTTAATTTAAGGCTTCCCATGTCAACATCCAATGGAACGCCATAACATGTTCAGTGAGCATCGACTGTAAGCTTTCTACGGGAAGCATCTGTGCGTTGTTATATTTACCTCTGATGAGTTGCCGAAGTTTTCGTTTTGTATTTTCTTTCAGCTGTTCCTTTTCCCCTTAGGCCGGCTCAGAAGGGAACCAGTTCAGGCTAATGGGTTACTTTCTGACTTTATACTTGGAGTGAGCCAGTTTGTTTTGTTGCCATACTCCCCAAAAGATAGGTTACTTTCTGAAATGTGTGGACTTTCTATTAAGAAAGGGAAGTTGAACTCTTATCTATCTAACCTGCTTACTCACATGAGAAAATCAGGATTCCAAGATTATCATTTGAGTGTATGTTGATCTCCACTTATAGCAGAGTTTTTGCTGTAAGAGGAATCCTGCCCAGACAGAATATATATATATATATATATTGGTGCTACTAAAACCCCAGTCCTTCTATCCAAGCAACCAGCTTTCAGAACTTGGCAGTACAGTTCCTTAAACACATTCTTCTGTCCCCAAATCTCTGAGTGACAAGCATTCCTACTGCTACAGGGTTTGTAACCACATTGTTGAAATGTATTAGGAAGATACATTCTCTGGGGTCAGTACATAAGGGAGGTTTTCCAAATCATATCCAGGTAAGGTGGGCCACTCCAATATCCTACATCCAGATAGTCTAAAGAATGTAAATTTTGAAATTGCGTACAATTAGGAGAAGCTTTAGACTTGCAGAGAATGATCTAGGAGTGTTGATCAAGTGGTGCAAAGTTCCAAATGAAGACAAGATGGAAACAGTGAGCCAATTCCCTTGGGTAAAAGTATTGCTATAACAAGCCAGCCTTCTTAGAGAGCCCCAGTCCAGTTTCACATCTTTATTTGAAAACATTTCAAAAAATATTGTTATAGGTCGCCAATATTTTAGGCTCAGATTATACATTATATATTATATGTACAAAGTGACTAGCCACTGTACCTTAGTAAAACATTTGTAGAACGCACTGACAAGAATAAGTAAGTAAAAGAGAAGGGGGTGATTTTTCATAATTGTTTGTTTCCCTAGAGCCTCTATTTTTTCAGCATTAAACAATTTTCATTTCTTGAGTCATCAGAAAATCAGATATGATGGTTGATTGTCCAGTGTCCTAAGATTCAACTAAGTGTAGGAAGAACCAAGGTAGCAACCCAAGTACTCAGAAGTGATCAGTCAGCCCTAGATGTCACGTGATAATCTTCAGCTAACTTCTTTTTTTTTTTTCTTAATATGAGGGGCACATTGCCCCCTCATTTTCTGTGATGCCCAGTTCTTTTTTTTTTTTTGCATTCTCTTTCTTTTTTTTTCTTTTCTTTTTTTTATTCGATATAATTTATTTACATTTCAAATGATTTCCCCTTTTCTAGCCCCCCCACTCCCCGAAAGTCCCGTAAGCCCCCTTCTCTTCCCCTGTCCTCCCACCCACCCCTTCCCACTTCCCCGTTCTGGTTTTGCTGAATACTGTTTCACTGAGTCTTTCCAGAACCAGGGGCCACTCCTCCTTTCTTCTTGTACCTCATTTGATGTGTGGATTATGTTTTGGGTATTCCAGTTTTCTAGGTTAATATCCACTTATTAGTGAGTGCATACCATGATTCACCTTTTGAGTCTGGGTTACCTCACTTAGTATGATATTCTCTAGCTCCATCCATTTGCCTAAGAATTTCATGAATTCATTGTTTCTAATGGCTGAATAGTACTCCACATTTTTTGCATCCACTCTTCTGTTGAGGGATACCTGGGTTCTTTCCAGCATCTGGCAATTATAAATAGGGCTGCTATGAACATAGTAGAACATGTATCCTTATTACATGGTGGGGAGTCTTCTGGGTATATGCCCAGGAGTGGTATAGCAGGATCTTCTGGAAGTGAGGTGCCCAGTTTTCGGAGGAACCACCAGACTGATTTCCAGAGTGGTTGTACCAATTTGCAACCCCACCAGCAGTGGAGGAGTGTTCCTCTTTCTCCACACCCTCTCCAACACCTGCTGTCTCCTGAATTTTTAATCTTAGCCATTCTGACTGGTGTAAGATGAAATCTTAGGGTTGTTTTGATTTGCATTTCCCTAATGACTAATGAAGTTGAACATTTTTTAAGATGCTTCTCCGCCACCCGAAGTTCTTCAGGTGTGAATTCTTTGTTTAACTCTGTACCCCATTTTTTAATAGAGTTGTTTGGTTTTCTGGAGTCTAACTTCTTGAGTTCTTTATATATATTGGATATTAGCCCTCTATCTGATGTAGGATTGGTGAAGATCTTTTCCCAATTTGTTGGTTGCCGATTTGTCCTCTTGATGGTGTCCTTTGCCTTACAGAAACTTTGTAATTTTATGAGGTCCCATTTGTCAATTCTTGCTCTTAGAGCATACGCTATTGGTGTTCTGTTCAGAAACTTTCTCCCTGTACCGATGTCCTCAAGGGTCTTCCCCAGTTTCTTTTCTATTAGCTTCAGAGTGTCTGGCTTTATGTGGAGGTCCTTGATCCATTTGGATTTGAGCTTAGTACAAGGAGACAAGGATGGATCAATTCGCATTCTTCTGCATGCTGACCTCCAGGTGAACCAGCACCATTTGTTGAAAAGGCTATCTTTTTTCCATTGGATGTTCTCAGCCTCTTTGTCGAGGATCAAGTGGCCATAGGTGTGTGGGTTCATTTCTGGATCTTCAATCCTGTTCCATTGATCCTCCTGCCTGTCACTGTACCAATACCATTTCAGCTAACTTCTTAAACTATAAAGGTAGTATAATTGTTTCTCATGTAATCAAAACCCGACCATAAACTCCCAAGGGTATAGTTCTACCACAAAGTCATGTTTGACTTACTTGTGTCACTATTCTTCATGAACAGGAACGGGTCTGCCTACTGTTGTAATTACTAGATGATGCGAAATAAGGTGGATCACTAACAAAGCTTAGCTGCAGCTTTGAAATCCTCCACCTCCAGTCCCTAATTCCTTCCAACTCTTCATATTGGCAGTTGTGTTTATATAAGAGGCTCATAAATAATTACCCAAAGCTTACAAAGGCTACACAGATAACTGTGGCACTTTGACTTATTCATTACTCCTCCCTGAATGGCATATGCAAATTGTCAGTGGAACTGAGGAGGTGGTATTAGAAAGGAAGGAAGTTCTATGATTTTCCATCCTAGCATTTTTCCATTCTTATAGTTAGCATCAAGCCAAATATCTTCGTGCCCAGCAGTGTACTCGTAAACATTTTATAACCAACTCTCCCAAAAATCAAGCAACCCTTATTGGTAGTATTTGACTTTTTTTTTTTTTTTTTTTTTTTTTTTTTTTTTTTTTTTTTTTGCTGAAAATTCTCTCAACAAGGCCAATTTCAAGCTCCCTACATGACACCCTTGATCATGGAACTGGGACAAGATATGCATGATTATCTCAGAAGTACTGCACTAGTACCCTTGCACATCACCCACCAGGTCTTATTTTCAGGCAGCAGGAACACTGAGAACAATAAAGATGAGGATGAGAGCCCAAATTATAAGCCACCACATTGCTTGCTATTAACATTTTGCCACAATTCTTACACAAATGCCGCTGTCACAGCTTATGCAATAAAACCATTAACCCCTAGATAATGCTGTCACACTGTGACTAGCTATGAAAAGCATGCTTTGTTCATAATTTTTAAAGGTTCATAGGGATAGGAACTCATTTTAAGCATTTTGACACTGCATAAATTATATAGCAAGAAAAATTGGAATCTTTATTAGATTAAGAGAGGCCAGGTGTGGTATATAAGTAATAATGAACAATCAGTGGGAAACACTGGGTTATTTTGCCCTTTTATAAATGTAACTGTTATGTAAGAAGCTTGCCATACTCAATCCTTTTCCCTAATACTCTTTATCTAACACCTTGACAGTTCTCTAGGTCTGCCGAAAACAGCAAGTCTAATCCTGAACAAATCTGGGATATTGCACCTTTCCAACAACTCATGTTCAATTACTACTGAATGTAATGATTTATCATCTCCAGTAGATACTTACTTGCCTTTGCATGGCTCAGAGATCAATTTCCTACATCAGCCAGAGAAGTAAAATTGTTCCTGAAAGAATATTCCCTCCACTGTTTATCTTGCCTGAAAATATATGCTCTTTTCTAGTTTTAAAAGGCAAAAGGCAAGGGAAATTCATTTGGGGGACGTGATTCCATCGCTCAGCATTTTTAATAATTCTTTTTTAACGTCTAGAATTTCTAGCCAAGGTACATAACCACATCACCTCTGGTTTGATTCCTGCCTCTGGGTCCTTCTGTCAATGTCAAAGACTGAGCCACATGGGGCTATTCAGGTTTAAATTGACTCAAATTAAATGAAATTAAAAATTCATTTCCTAGCTACCCAAATCATATTTCCGAGTGATCATTTGCCACAGATGATTAGCGGCTGCCATGTTTCCGTCACTGCAAGCAGACGCCGCCCATCATTTCTGTCACTGCAAGCGTTCTTCTGGATAGCACTGGTTGAGTCGGTTCAACTCTGCTATAGTGGAACTATAAAACAGAAAAGAAGTGGCGGGAAGAAACTGTCATTTGCTTAAACCGGCTACTGTGTTCAGAAGCTAAGAACATCTCAATCTCCACATGCAGAACCCAGTATTCCTGGGGAAATATGCAACGCTTTCCTTTCATAATCTTACTGGGAGGAACAGAAAAAAACATGTATCACCCATGTTTAACATTAATTCCTAAGCATCATATGTGTGAGCAGTAGAAGTAAGATTCTACAAAACCCAGCATTGATTTCTTCCCTTATTTTACAGTTCTCCTTGACCTTGGTATATCAGAAATATTACAATAAGCCCCAATTTAGCGTTTCACAGAAAATTCTCCACATCTTCCCCAATCCCTTAGCAGCCAGATATTTCTCTTCAAAATCTTGCCTCCATCCTGCTGAAAGGCAAAGGGTGTTCATAGAGCCTGTCTCTTGGGGATATTAGTAAAGGAGAACGATGCTTCTCTGACAAGGCCCTGTTGCCTGAAGTGAAACATTCCTGTTGGAGCTATCTTTGGTTCACTTCTTCCCTACCTGGGCCTTCTGTGCCCGGCCCTTTTCAACCACTGCTCTTTGTTGTCTGACTCCATCTTGCCCTGTCAGCATGGGATGGGGCCTCACCATCAGCCTCCGGGAATGCCTGCTCACAGTCATCCCCAAAAAGGATCTTTCCTCAAGGCTCATGGTGATTTACCTAAGATATAACCACGAGTACCACGAGATTTCTTAAAAGGGGTGATTAGAGAGGCCTTAACAATAGTTCTTAGCTTGATTTGCTTAAACTGTAAGGAAATCATGAGATGTGAATGATGTTTCTTGGTCAGGTTTCACCTTCCCCTGCTTTAGTTACTACAGTTGATATTGTTTAGTTTTCATCTCTTACACTTAAGTGACCAAAGCACTTTCCAAGTAAATCTTAAAGTATAAAGCATTGTGTTAAATTGTTGAGTCCTAAGGTCACTGTCATGATTAAAAAAAATATTAGCTCCCATTACTCAATAAGTGTTTAAAATAAATTCTATTTTTTTTTCCTAAAGTCATGTGTCTTGACATTTCGGGGCTGTTGTTTGCCTGTGTACAGTTTGCAGGGTGGTGACAGCACTAGACTGTTTTTCTACCTGGGTTTGAAAAAAAAAAAACAACTTATATTCACTGGTTGTCCTAGATAAGTTAAGCGAAAACAACATTTAGTGACATATTACTTGAATTTCTACAGGGGTCAGGAAGAAACTACAAGCAACTTTCATTTCTTCTCCCCTATTTGTTCTGTCATCTGTAAAATTTAGCTGCAGTAAAGAGGCACCTTTTCCCCATTCATCACTGTAAGTTAAGGAATAATTTTATTGCTGTGAATGTATTTGGCAGTTCTCCCATCTCAAAGCAGAAGATGGTAAGCCGACCCATTTTCTCATAAGATGTATGCTTCTGTATCCTCAGCCAATATTCCTTAGTCTGCTGAAATACATTAAAGAGTGGGAAATGTGAATAGACTTGCCTAGCTGTGTCACAGGAGTGGATTGAAC
Source organism: Apodemus sylvaticus (assembly GCF_947179515.1). Lineage (NCBI taxonomy): Eukaryota > Metazoa > Chordata > Mammalia > Rodentia > Muridae > Apodemus > Apodemus sylvaticus. Next base: position 37,637,875 of record NC_067489.1, read on the forward strand.
CATAAGGCATATAGGATATAACTCACACACAGCATAGTAAATAACTTCAGAAACAGACACTTCTTTTCCAGAAAGTAGAACTTTGAAATAAACCAGAGGCTACAAGCCACCAAATAATCAAAGAAACTAGAAACTGCATCTCACTTAGTGGCCAACACAGTCAAACAATAAAGCCTTTGTATAAGTTTAGAAATGTGCAGGGAAACAAGCACTAAGTAAGTATAATGTAGGATTTGCAAGTATGTAAAACCTACATTAATACAATGTAAGAAAAAAACAGCTTTGTTGTACAAATTCCACTGCATAAATTTCCCCCTTTTATAAAAATAAATAAAAATAAAAATAATTACAATCATTATAACATGTCTTTGATAGACTAAATTCTACATGTCTGTCACTCATTGATGCGTTCCTGCTATACAGTATGCGATAGATTCTTTTGAATGGATCTTCACAAAGAGTTTTCGGTGTATCATCTGTCATCTCAACTGACACAGCAATCTTGACAAAAAGATACTATACTATCACAGAAACTGAAGCTAGCCAGGAAGTGAAAGATACAGTAAACCACAATGCCATTCCCAGCATCCTCCAGACATCACATCAGTAGTAGCTAAATAAGTGAGACTTCCTAAGGATTCGGTCCCATTGAACTCAACCATACTTCATTCACTATCACTATCACTAGCACTTCTTTTCTTCATAATTCTGCTCAATATAGAAGACTTTATTGGCCAATTGTGCATTTACTTGCTTGTTGTCTCTCGAATCCTGCTAAAATGTAAACAACATAAAGAGAGCCTTGACTGCCTGAATCCCTACTGAACTGTCTGGCACATGGCAGGCACTCCAACACATAAGTGAACAAATGAATCAACAGACAACCATCTACTCAGGCAGAGCAGGGTGGATCACTGTGTTTCAGTTGTTTTCTGTCTGTGCATATCGTTGGGTAAGAGTTTAACTCCTTGAGCTTGAGTGTGTCTATGTTGGCATTGATTGGGAGTTTTGATTACTGCCTTCTTGGGTGGATAGGAAGTCCTCAGAAGAAATCACAAGATCATGATAAATGTCAATAAAACTGGAAGGCCTAATCTAGCCCTTTTCTCACATCCTAAGAAGGAAACATTTTTTTTACCTTGTTCTTTTCTTCACAGTTCCTCTGTTACAGTGAAGGAATTAATACCAAGCAACTAAAAGAAAGAAAATGAGGTCATAGATCTGATCCTAAAAACAGTTCACTTCATGGTTTGAATGCACTCTGTTCTGATGTGTGCTAAATACACATCTGCCAGCATCACCCTTTACATTATGGCCATTCTTTGACAATAAGGTAAGACACAAATACATAATATAGATCCTGGGTTGTTTATCCTTGGGTGAAACTCACAGCATCAATGTAGCCAGTGAGGAAAACATCCTCAAAGTATTAATGATGAACCAGTGGGGGAATGCTAAGGCATTGTTCTTCCCTTGTATCTAGTGTTTTCACTGTGTTGCATTTCACTGAAAATGAGAAAATTAAAAATTAATGTTTCTAAATGTCTTAAAGAAGTGTATTATGAAAAATATATCTCCTTATCTTTTGCTCATGGGTTGAGAAACAAATTAAATGTCATGACTGTTATGTCCATTAATTATGTGGTTAATCTTTAATTTTCTTTTTATTGATTAATTTGCAACATTGGCAATTCATGCATGTATGTAAAGCATCTCCACTACTTTCTTCATATAGAGCCTCTTCCCTCCTTCCCATGCTTATCAACAACACATTAGCCCTAACCACCCCTTTCCCAGAATCATGACTTTTGGGTTGACTTTGTGACTCATTTAGTTTAAGGAGGGCCATCTGTGTGAACATTGGGTTGGAAATGCTCAGGATACTAAAACATAATAACATATTAGTGTTCATCCCTAAGGGGGACATTAAATCATTTTTTTAGGGTGCAGCAGACACTATAGAGGAAAGGGGGGAAAAGGCATATGAGTAAGATGACATGAAGAAGACTAGAGAATCCCATCTTCTAGGCAAGACACAAGCATCAGCACCACAAATACAGCAGCTGCCGGTACCTGCACGAGCTCTACACAAGAAGGGACCTTTCATTAGTTAGGCATGGAGAGACAATGGTTTGAAGAAGCTACCCCTCACTGTTGACTTATGTTAGCAATAGAGTCAAGAAGAGTGTGAGTCTTAGCCTTCAGTTATATTCCAACTGATAATCCCAACATGGATTGTTTCTAAGATAATCTAGCAATACACAAAGAATCTAAGCCAGTTCTAACGTTAAAATCATAATGAAATACCCTTACCATCTTGGCTCCAATATCTGTCATTTTAATTTATTGCATTTTCTTCCTTCCGGGTGATTTTCTGGGAATATTGAAAAGTTTTGTTCTACTTTATTCAATGTCAGTAATCTTATATCTTGAAGCAATAAAACTAGTCATTATAAAGTCAGGGCTACTTGGAATGTTTTAATAAAAGTCTGGCTGCGTCTTCTCATCAGCGTCGCTTTGAGTTATTTGCACTGCTTCTGCTGAGTTTGAACATTGCTAGACCTTACTACAAGCAATCGCTTTCCTTCATCAATTCCACATCCAACTGATCCCCATGGCACAGCATTTCCGCCATACCTGTGACTAGATTTACTGATATTTTTACAATAATTATAGCGTTAAGTCTGCATCTCTTCTCAGCTTACTGACACCATGCCTTTAACATGACCTCTGTTTCTTTTAGAGTATGACTTCCAAAAAAAGACCCTCCCCTACATAGTTTGATCTCTGTGCACTGTCTATATAAATGAAAGCCAGGGTTAATATGCACCAATTTTATCCTCCTGTTTGCTCAATTCATCCCTGATGGTTTAATATGTTTGTGATAATTAGATTTGCATCGAAGGGAGAAATTTAGGAAGGGCTCTAGGCTAACCATGAATGTTGTGCCATTATTGGACATTAGCTGTAACAATTCTGAATGAGATCCTAAGGAATTAACAAAAAGAAAAAAAAAAACCTGAGCTCTTTCATGTCTGTTTCCGTTATATCTTAATGGATATCTGCATCCTTTGAAATTTAATCATCTAGATATTTGCCAATTGTATCCTAGAGCCTCTTGGATGAAATTATTATCCCATGGCATTTGTTTTCCCACCACTAACCACTTCTAGAGCACTAGAGAACCATTTTATGCCTTACAGCCAGCCAAAGTGCTAACATCTTCAAGAAAAGATTCAAACATTGGCAGGGGAACTACAACAATAAATACAGTAATCTTCAAAGTTTGTTGAGTTGAAAAACTGGCCCTGTATGTCAAGCCAAACACCTTTTGTTTTCAACCTCATCACTCCAAGAAGAGGAGGGAATGGTAGCTTCGTACGAGGTAGGTATACAGAACCAGGTTGATGATTCTGATATATAGGCTAAAAATTTAAAGAGAGGAATTTAGTTTTGGCAGCAAAGAGTACCAAAGCTGTGAAAGTTATTTGCCACTGAAATGAAATATAAAGTAAAATATCAGTGCAGTATCTATAAGGCTTTTAAGTTTTTAAATATTACATTGAATTCTCTGAAGGCCATCATAGTCACATAACAAAGGAATATAAGGAGGACCTCTCTAGAATTCTAAAATTGTAATAAAGGTTGCCTAAAACTAATATCATCAAAAACTGGTATAAGTCTTTGAAAAATACTATTCTAGAAATTTAAATTAAAAAGTTATATAACTGCATTCAAAATGCTTTTAAAATTGAACTTAGTATTCAGAAATACAACCCTAGATTACATTACATGGATAGGTAGATAGATAGATAGATAGATAGACAGATAGATATGAAATCAATAGGATCAATTAGAACTGAACTCAGAAATCTTAGTCCTAAATAGGCATTTTCAAAATAAAGTCTTGCCTATTGTGGTCCATGTTCTCTACAGATCAAGGTACAACCTGAATATTACAAGGAAATCAACTATGTACATTTTAAATTTTAAATTAAACTTCAGTATTAAGTTAGAACTATAGAACTTTGGAGGAAGAATATTGACACAGTTTTATAGAATTTCTTGATTTTTTTCCCTATCTTCTGAACCGCTTTTCTCTGTTGTATATATAATACATCCATGAACAAAGCCAGCCTCAATCATAGTTTACAAAAGAGAGAACAATGATCCACATTGCCTGGATGTATTGCTGGCATTTGGAATATTACTTATCAATAACACATCCTACACTATAAAACAAGTGCAAGAAACATGGAAATCTCATTCTTTATTATTTCAAGTGGACATTTTATTAATAACACCACTAAAGGAAGCAGCTTCCTGGGTTTGTACAGTAAATAGCATCAGGGAGAGAAAAATAGGTCAGCAGAGCCAAAATTTACTCATTCATTTACCTATGTGGAAGAACCTGGTTGTTCATGCTCTAGCTCCCACAATTATTTTCTGTCAAGAAGAAACAGTGTAGAATGTTCTCTCCAGTCTCATGACAGCCCCAAAGAGAGCTGTTATCTACGGCTACCATGGCACTTCAAATGACACTCAGCTGCTGGGCCTCTGTTGGGGCACTATGGAAATGTTCTGCCTTTGAGTTGAGGTGTTTGGTTGTATTTTTCTGTAGTATCTTTAAAGGTCAGTGTTTGCTTTGGAGCAGACTCTACAGGCATGGAACATGCAATAAAAAAAAATCATTTTCTCCTCTAGAGCTTTCGTAGTTCTGAAAATGACTTCCCATCAGTAAAAAAAAAGAAAAAAAAAGTTTGCCTCTCTTCAGAGCATCTCACAAGCGCAGCTGAGGTAATGAGTGTTCCTTGCTTGCAGCTATCTTTCCAAAGGCAGCCACCAAAATAAGGGAGAGCATTCATCAGTGAAACTGTAAGTAAGAAAGTAGATCTATTGAGACCTTGGAGATGGGTTCGGGATGAGTGAAGTTGAATAGACACAGTGAAGGCTGGGGGCCATCATGATGAGTATTATTAGAAGTAATGTTAGAGATAAAGGTTCTTTGATTGTGTGTTTGGCCTAGAGCTCACAGACTCCTGCCATTAAAAATCCTACAAAGGACTATACAATTGAGCATTTGATTATTTTTTTTTAAATTCACCATTTTGTACAGCATGTTTCTGAGCTACTTTATATGGTAATTCTGAAAACTGTGCTCTAAAAGTAAAAGGATGTAAATTAGAAAGCAGTAGAGCTCACTCGGGCTCATAAGCAGTTCATTGCATCCAGATGATCCAAAGCCTATTGTAAAACAGTTAAACGAGTGTAGAATTTTGTGTTGTAAGACAGATTGGGGTGGCTCCCATGTAGAAAGGGTAGAGACTCATTCCCAAAGGCTACTATGATAATTTTCAGATCTCATGAAGCTAAGTCACTTGTAGTGTCTATTGCCTCTAAAAGCCATAACTTAATACAAAAACTACAGGGACCAAGAACTTAATATGTGGATTGGACTCTAGACTTGTCACCTAGTATCTAAATTTCTCTAACTCTGATCTATCAGTTCCCCACCAACCGCATCCTTTAATTCCACATTTACCTTTCCTGAACCTTGCCCGTCTCACCCTGTCTTCATTTTGTTGTGATTTATCTGTATATTTTATCACCCACCAATGTTTTCACTTTCTTGAGTCATTGCTCCCCCCTACTCCCTGTCTGTAGCCTAGCTATTAAAAGCTCAGGATTGGTTCCAGAAATAGGCTAGCAACTATTTAAAGCAAAATTCTTCCTTCACCCTGGAAAAAGTGCATTGTAGCCAGTTGAGAAAGGTACTATCTCCTCCATGCTGAAAACATACTATTATTTTTATATTTATTGTCCCTCACATTTTCTCTTTGTATGATAGCTAAGTAAAGAACATTTATTTACTTATTTATTTTAATTTATTTCCTTTACATGCCCATCAGAGCTTCCCCTCTCTCCTATCTAAGATCAAAAGCTTAAGCAACAGCTCTTGTTGGCGAGGATATAGAGCAAGGGAACATTGCTCCATTGTTGGTCAAAGAGTAAACTTTCACAATCTAGTACAAACTTGTACAACCACTTTGGAAATCAAAAAATTGTGAATAGTTTTTACCTCAGGCCCAGCTATATTACTCCTGGACATGTACTCCCAAAAGATACTCCACCATACCACAAGGACACTTACTCAACGATGTTCATAACAGCCTTATTTGTAATAGCCAGGAACTACAAACAACCTAGATGTCCCTCAACTGAAAAAACTGGATAAAGAAAATGTGGTTCACTTATACGATGGACTACTACTCAGTTATTAGAAAGAGAAACATCGCAAAATTTGTAGGCAAGTGGATGGAACTAGAAACTATCATCCTGAGTGAGGTAACCCAGACCCGGAAAGACATATATGTATTCACTTATAATTGGACATTAGCCATAAAGTACAGGATAATCATGCTACAACCCACAGGCCCAAAGAAACAAGGAAGGTCCAAGGGAAAATGTGTGAATCTCACTGAGAAGGGGAAATAAAATAGGCATCTGGGGTGGATGGAGGGAGGGAACTGGCTGGGAAAAGGGGGTGGGGAGGGGAACAAGAGGGATTAAGTGTAGGAAGGGTGCCAAGAGAGAGAACTGAAAAGAAATTTTTTTTAATCTTCCTGAGCTCTCACTTTTCTTTTTCTTTCTTTCTTTCTTTCTTTCTTTCTTTCTTTCTTTCTTTCTTTCTTTCTTTCCTTTTTTTTTGCATTTTGTGTTGGCAGTTTACATATAATAAGAAAAACCTTAAATACTGTGTGTGCGTCTAAATGTTTATATGACAAACAACAACCCTCTTTTTCATGTTCTGTTGGTACAGAGGCAACATGTATTCACCAGAGATAGTGTTTTGAATTTTCAACCTTTGTCTTTCCCAAGATGCCCTCTCCACATGGTGCATGTGTGCATACCTGAAGCTCCACACACCCTTATGATCTTGGGACTAAATAACCCATACTCCAAAACCTACTATACTACTAAGCTGGGGCGTTCAATAGCTGACATGTATTGAATCCATTTTGCTTATCATATCTTCAATTTAAGATGATTTGTCAGAATGTGACCTTATTGTAAGCAGGGGAACATCTGTGTCTTGATTTTTCAAAATACCAGCAGCTGATTTTGCTGTGTGAGCTCACACTAAAGATGCTACAGATGCCATCGCATATTTAGCTCCTGTTCTCAGCGGCTTGTGTTTTCTTTTGCAAATTCAGTTAAACCTTATGCGATTTAAGTGACATGCTAAAGGACCATAATTCCTCTGCAGGAACTAGATGCCAGCAGCTACATTGGCACCATCAAGCAGAGACGGACAGCGGAGTTCCTGCTGACACAAGGCAGACGCCAAGGAGGGTGATTGACACTAAGAAGATTGTGGTTGATTTCCGGAGCTAGCAGCCAAATGGATATTGCAGATAAACACACTGTCAACCTTATCCTTATGATCCTGATATTGACTTTAGTTCTAAACTTGGAAGGCTATAGTTAGACACACAAAGCTCTTTGGAAATGACAGTATTTTAAAGGGGTGAAACAATAATTGATCTCGTAACAAAATGCTATTCAGACATTCACTGTGGAACAAAGAACTATTTTATTTTCATGGTATAAATTTAATCCTTGTGAAAAATGTTGAGGTTGCTTTTGCACCCATGTTTACAGATATGGAAATTAGGCTATGTGAAGTCAGATCCATTTGGCACTATGACCTAAATTCTTCTCCCCTACTTCCAGGCTACACATCTGTCATAGCAGTCTGTGCTTCATCCATCCAGCTTTCTATTAATTAATTGTCAGGGCTTTTACTGATAACTACTTTTTTTAATATAAAACCAAGTATTTGTAAGTATTAAAAGCACGTTTTAAACAAAGTACAGTCCAAAAAAAAGAAAACATCTGGTGAACAATTGCATTTGAGCTGAAATAAAATAAAAAATAAAGTTCAAAAAGAGTTCTACTGAGAGATGACTCAGCGGCTAAGAGCACTGACAGCTCTCCCAGAGGTCCTGAGTTCAATTCCCAGCAGCCACATGGTGGCTCACAACCATCTATAATGGGATATGGTGTGTCTGAAGACAGCTACAGTGTACTCATATACATAAAATAAACAATAAATTTAAAAAAAACAAAACAGAATTCTACTGAACTGGGCCATCATTCAACTAACGTCCATGACTCTCCAGACAGATATCACAGGCTTTCCCACTAGTCCTCTTTAGGACTTGATTTCCCTTCACTTCTTTGGATAATTTTTAGCACAAGAAATGCTAATCAGGCAATTTAATAACTAATTAATTTGTCCACCCTAAACTAATACTATTTATTTTTAATTAACAAAGATCCCTGGGTTATATATAGTTGGGATTTTCTACCCCATTTATTTAAGGCCTGTAACTGTGCTTGTCTCTTAACTAAACCTTCGGGTTGAGGCAACATTGCTATGAACGCTGTGAATATTTTTGGTTCTTGTTCGCGACTTCTGACGTCTTCCTCCCGGTGAGTATCTCCCCACTTTGATAGTTCATTGCCGTCTCCCAGTTTCTCATCCCTTGGCTTTTCTCTGCTTCCTTCTGCAGGCTGTTCTACTGTTCCTCACCCACCAGATTTGAAGTTCCTCGGGCATTGTTTCCAGTATCTTCTCGCCTCCTTCTATATATTCCATTCAGGCCATCTCATCCCCTGCAGCTTTGAAATCTCAATCTTCAGTTTGGAACTTCATATAGTTAGATCTATATATCAAAATGTCAACCAGATTGCGCAGACAGCGACGTAGACATGTAAGCATTTTTTTCACTTATCATATCTAATTATCTTTCTCCAAATCAGAAACCAGTTCATCTCCAGAGACATTGTGTCCATGTAGCCTGATCTCCTCCCTCCCTCATCACCATGCCCATTAAACCGCCATCTTATTATCTTCTGTGTGCTTTATCTCTTAAATGTATATATAGATTCTATCCTCTTCACTGTCCGGGATGAAGCCCAATCTCACCTACTCTCTAGATTACTATAACCAACTAGATCCATGGACCCCATCATTTTTGGTTCCCTTCAGATTACCATAGACAAAATTATGTAATTTATATTTGCCAAATACTAGGAATGAAAGCAGAGCTTTTACAGTTACAGGAAAACATCACATATTAGGTTAACTCAAGAAAACAAGGCATTTGTTTTCTTCTTAAAGTACCTTCTCTCAGCATCTGTGCTTAAAACTTACCCACTGCTTTCTTTTTTTTTATTTTCTATATTCTTTGTTTACATTCCAAATGATTTTCCCTTTCCTGGTCCCCCCTCCCCATAGATCCCATAAGCCCTCTTCCCTCTGCCCATTCCCCAATCAACCCCCTCCTACTTCTCTGTCCTGGTACTCCCCTACATTGCTGCATCAAGCCGCTCCAGGACCAGGGCCCTCTCCTTCCTTCCTTCTTGGGCATCATTTGATATGTGAATTGTGTCTTGGGTATTCAGAGGTTCTGGGCTAATATCCACTTATCAATGAGTGCATACCATGTGTGTTCTTTTGTGAATGGGTCACCTCACTCAGGATGATATTTTCCAGTTCCAAGATGGCTCAGCTGTTAAAGGCTAGGCTCACAGCCATAAAATTTAAGAGTTCAGTTCCCACTGCCTTCAGATGTAGGCTTTTTCTCGCCTGGCTCTGCTTGACTTTCCTGCCCTACCTTTCATCCCCTTTGTCCTTGTACATAACACTTCTAATTTCTCCAAATTTGCATGTTCCCCTTTTAGTACAAAACGGGCTCATGTGCTTGGTTATATTTTGCCAGAAGACTCCTTCACTATTCCTTTGTTTCTAAAATTCCACAAAGCCTTGAGATATTATCAAGTTAAAGGTTACATCCATAGAACAGTTTCTCAAAAACCCAAGAACTGGTAGCCAGCCCTTCCTGTGTACTGTCTCACCCCTAATACTCCTTATCCATACATAAACACCGGGAGTGCTTAGTGCTTTGTCCCTATTGACCATGACAACATGCCATGTATATGTTCCTTATACATGTTCCGTGTATATGGTAATTAAGATCAGAGAAGCAGGGTACGGTGGAGAGAATTGTCCTGATGTCATTTAAACTCCAGTTTTCTGTTTATTTGATGTGTATTTTGGAGAATTAGATTTTCTAGAATTCCTCACAAGTTACCTTTAGGTGCCACTAATGTGCTAAACCAGTGATCCACAAACACCATTGGTTAAAAACTTGTGAGTAAGTAATATGAACATTTGCTCTTAACACATATAAATTTTATGTTCTAAAATATATTTATTCCAGGTGTCCTTCAACGAAGGAATGGATACAAAAAATGTGGTATATTTACACAATGGAGTACTAGTCAGTCATTAGAAACAATGAATTCATGAAATTTTTAGACAAATGGATGGAGCTGGAGAATATCATCCTAAGTGAGGTCTCAAAAGATCAAGCATGGTATTCACTCACTAATAAGTGGATATTAGCCTAGAGACTTTGAATACCCAAGACATAATCCACATATTAAATGATGTCCACAAAGAATGGAGGAGTGGCCCCTGGTTCTGGAAAGACTCAGTGTAAGAGTATAGGGGAATTCCAGAACAGGGAAGCGGGAAGGGGTAGATGGAGGAACAAGAGGAGGGAAGAGGGCTTATGGGGCTTGCGGGGAGTGGGGACCCAGAAAAGGGGAAATCATTTGAAATGTAAATAAAAAATATATCAATAAAAAATAAAATATATATATATATATATATATATATATATATTTATCCGTTCTTAGAAATACGTGTAATCAGCCTTGGGGGGGGGGAACCTTTTTTGCAGAAATAAAGATGTCTTCAAGTTTTCTAGATGTCACTTAACCATCTCTTGATATAAGTTGGAAGATAATTTTTAAATGGGTTTGAAGATGGAAATTGTAACAGGTGGTGCTGTCATAACACCAGACTGAACCTAATAAGAAACTTGACACACAGCAAGCTCTTAGTAGCACTGAGAAATGAATGCTGGATGGCTTGGGTGGAATAATGATCTAGTTTCTGGGCTGTGCCATGTCTACTCACAGAATGAATCAATGTAGGAGCACTCACAGAATGAATCAATCCTCCAAGGCAAATATCTCAAAGTCATCAACCATGGTAAAGACAAAGTCAGTACTTTGGTGAACACATTATTCTTTCTGTGTTATAAATAATAATTATTATTATTTCTAGCTAGGTGAAATTTTGACATCTCCAAAACCTTTAAATATAATTGTCAATATAGTCCAGAGGTTAGATTTAAGAAGAGACCTGTTTCTATAGCCTAAATTAATGAAGAGAGTTATAAACGTTTTTCATTTCATAGGTTTTTCCTGAGGTTTATGTTTGATGCTTTGTAGACCAAGCCATGCCACAAGCACAACTACCATCTGTCTACCAGGAAACATAGTATGTTGTGCATCCGGTTCATTTCCTTGCTCATGATACACAAATGACACAGTGCCCCTGTGTCATTGCTGGGAGAGGACCATGACACCGTCCAGCCTAAGGAGGGTGGAAAGGGGCATGAGTTAGAGGACTGTTGTAGATGACACAGACAAACAAGCATTGTCACTGGAGTCCTCACGCTGTGACTGAGCATCCAGCTGATCTTTTCCCAGAACAGAAGAAATGAAAGGCAGCCATTGCTATTCTTTTCTGATTCTTGAGGACAAAAGGTAGCAATGCCGAGAAGCCCATATGATTAATGATTTGATTCCATCCCTTCTGACAAATATTAAAATTGTTCCAAAACACTAGGCAAAACTTCAGATCTGTCCTAAATAAATTCAGACAAACCCTTCTGTTATTTAGGAGCTTCAGACATGTGGTAGGTTTTAAGAATGTAATGCTAGTAAATGCGCGATTATCCAACCACCAACAAAAGGCGGTTATAAAACATGTCCCATCCACCATATAATAAAAGCCACGCTATACACAAGCATTCCTTATTATCATCAATCCAACCCAGGTCGCAATTAGTCTACTTTCTGTCTCCCTTATTTACCTTCTCCAGACTTGGCTTTCACATGAACTCATACAATCTTTGATCTTTTACATCTAACTTCTTCTACTTAGTGCATATTGGGGGCAGAGGGAAGAATCATCCCTGCTATAATGTGCATCAATGCTCTGTTTGTTTTATTATGTAGTAACAATGAGCTACATGGATATATTGCTTTTTTTTTCTTTGACTGTTGCTTAACATTTGGGGTCTGTTTCTCCTTCTCAGGCTAATATGCTTAGTGCTGCTAACAGACAGTGAAATATAAATCTTTGTATAGATGTGCAATTCTATTTCTCTGAATTAGATAAGGAACATTAAATATTGCTTTGCTTGCTGTGTTATGTTCCTCTTTAACCTTTTACCCTTTATGAATTTTTTTTCCAAAGTGGTCACAGTGTCATTCTGGTTAACATGAAATTTCAGAAGCATATTACCAATGATTACTGGGCTTTAAACAGGTGTAGGTATCCTAAACAAACTAAAACTTATCAACCTTAACCACTTAATGATCTCCCATCATTTTATTGTATTATTGTATCCTACATGTTGCTAAAGTAATATATCATTTGGCAAGCAAAGTTTAACTACATGTTTACTAAAAATAAGTATTTATGAACAAGCACTAGAAAACTTAAATACAAATTGGCTACTTTTAAAAGTGAGTTTGTGCTACAATCCTCAGACCCAAAGAATCTAAGTAACAAAAAAGGGATCAAGGTGGGATTTGTGAATATCACTGAAAAAGAAAAATAGAATATACATCCTGGGCAGATGGGCATGAGGACTGGATGTGGTGGGAATGGGAATAATAGGAACAGGAGGGATCAGGTTGGGGAGGAGGACGAGAGAAAGAGTACTGGGAGGAACGATTGGAATCTGGGGCGTCTCTGGGACCATCTAGAGACCCAGGATAATGGAAACTCCCAGGAATCTATGAAGATGATCCTAGCTAAGACTCCTATCAGGGGCCGAATATAGAGCCTTCACTGGCCATCTCCTATAACCAGCAAAGGCTTCCAATGGAGAGATTTGAGCAGCAACCCAGCCACAAACCCTTTGACCTAAAATTTTTCCTGCCTACAAGATGTGCTGGGGTAAATACGGAGCAGAAGTTAAAGAAATGACCAGTGACTAGTTCAGTTTGAGACCCACACCATGAGATGAGCCCACCCCTGACACTGCTAAGACTTGCAGACAGGTGCCTAGCAAAATTGTCTTCAAAGAGGCCTCACACTGCAAATGATAGAGACAGATGCAGAGACCCAAAGACAAACATTGGGTGGGGCTTGGGAAATCCTGTGCAAGAGGGAAAGGAAGGATCACAGGAGCTACAGAGGTCAAGGACACCACAAGAAAGCCTATAGAATCATCTAACCTGGGCCCATAGGGGCTCACGGAGACTGAACTGCCAACCTGGGAGCATGCGTGGGGTGGACCTAGGCCCTCTGCACATATGTTCCAGTTGTGTAGCTTGGTTTTCATGTAGGATTCCTTGAAGCAGAGGCTGTCTCTGACTCTGTTTCCAACCTTGAGGACCCGTTCCTCCTACTGGGTTCAATAGATGTACCTACTCATTCTGCAACTTGATAAGCCATAGCTACCTGATATCTATGGAAGGCCTTCCCTTTTCTAACGGGAGGAAGAGTGTATGGGGTGTGGGTGAGGGGGAGTGGGAGGGAAGGACTGGCGGTAGAAGAGAGAGAAAATACTGCAGTTGAGATATTACGTAAATAAATAAGTTAATTAATAAAATAGACAAATGAGTTTGGAAATATTCTAGAGAATGTGTGTTGTGAAAAGACAATAGCTAACAAGCAAGTACGGCTGCACAGAGAGATGCTTCAGTGAGTCACCTTAGCTAAGACACAGAACAGAGTTCTCAGAATTCTATGGCATGCCTGTGACAAACCTTTTGTATGAGAGACTCTTGGGGGAAATCCCAGTACGGATAAATCAAAAAACAAATGAAATGAAGCAAAGTTCACAGATGAGCAGATCCTCTCTCCTCCTTGGGTGAGTTCTACATTGTCAACATCAAATGAACCAACACATAGCCATGACTTTAACCGGACTGAAACGTTCAGCTTTAACCAGGATGATTTTTCTATTTTTAAGTGAATCCTCATTCAATGAAAGAGCAAGACCGCTCCCTAGTGGACAATTTGAGAATCTTTCGGTCTAATGTGGGATTTGCACAATAAAATGTTAACAGATATGTTGAATGATAGCTACAAAATAAAAATGTTGACAATGAATGGCTATTTGCCATAGAAGCCCATTATAATCCCCCCAAAAATGTGTCTGATCTAGCATGGAGACATGGAAAGATATAGTAATTATAAATGCATTTTAAAATAAATATGGGAGGAGAGAGGAGGAAAACTTTTAGAGATATGGAGAGTGCTCAGCTAGATGATTAAAAACATGGAGGTAACATAAATCCTCAACTCCATCTGAATTGCCATAGCAAATTCACACAGCCGAAATAAATTAGTGACGGGGTATTTTCCATCAACATGCTTGTGAAAAGGTGGCTTCTCTGAAGCGATCAGAAGACTAAAAGTGGTTGTGTTTCTAAACTACATCATTTCCAGCAGGCAATTATACAGTTCTTAAACCCCCATAAAACAACTTGAAAAGTTATACAGATTTTATTGTGGGGTTATTAAAAATTCTAGAGAATGACAGATTTGAGACTTAGAAGTGTGTTGTAGTTTTTTTGTTTTTTTTTTAATTAGGACCCAGGTTGCCTGCACACAAGTTAAATGAAACAAATACTGGAGGTTTCACCATGTTCCAGACACTGATGTGGATTTTCTATAAATGACCTCGTCTGTCCCTTTAAATGGCCCTTTACTGTACCCTCTCTGAGAGTAAGAATGGGGCCTCTGTTGCCGGAGTGGGAAGGCTTAATTGTCGGGTAGGAAACCAGACCCCCAAGTCCATTTTCTTAAACTGTGGAAAGGAAATAGAAAGCCATTACAATATAAAGTAAATGCGCAGTAAGAGGAAATGGATATTCTCTTCTACTTTACATTTTTTTATTTGTTAATTTTCAAGAAATTCTGAATGTAATGGTAGGACAAGGGCTGGGGTAATCCATAGAAGTCTTGAGCTCTATCTAATGGTCTCTGCCTTCACTTCCATTTTGACTTTACGTGGAACCTTCCATTGAAGCCACCTGCTTCTTTGCCCATATTCCTAGTGTTAAAAAAGCCATCCAGTGTCTACTGGCATTACGTGGGATTGGGTTAGTGCTATACTCTGAAGTGTTCATGTGTTTCATATGCACACTGTGAGACAACCACACTTAAATATAAAATGTGACCTCCAACCTCCTATTAGAAGAAGTACACTAACGAGAGCTGGGGGTCATTTGGCACCATATCTCAGAGACTTCTACCTCACTACTCCACATAAAAAGGGGAAGAGACAATGTTGTCCAATCTCCTACCTATTCAACATTTAATGTGTTTTCCCCAGTTACTGAAAATTGCAGTCGTTTCAGGTTTTGACGTCATAAATGGAATCCCTCTGAACATCTACATGCAAGCCCTTTGGTGAGCTTGTGTCTCTATTTCTCTATCCTTCCTATGAGCGGGGTAGAGACATCATAAGTTTACACGCATCTTTTCATGCATATATGTAGTGATTAAAGATTATTTTATCCATCATCTGATCTAGGCACCCAGTCACTCTGGAAATCAGTCTGGCGGTTCCTCAGAAAACTGGGTACGTCACTTCTGAAAGATCCTGCTATACCACTCCTGGGCATATACCCAGAGGATTCCCCAGCATGTAATAAGGATATATGCTCCACTATGTTCATAGCAGCCCTATTTATAATAGCCAGAAGCTGGAAAGAACCCAGGTATCCCTCAACAGAAGAATGGATGCAAAAAAATGTGGTATATATACACAATGGAGTACTATTCAGCCATTAGAAACAATGAATTCATGAAATTCTTAGGCAAATGGATGGAGCTGGAGAACATCATACTAAGTGAGGCAATCCAGTCTCAAAAGATCAATCATGGCATGCACTCACTAATAAGTGGATATTATCCTGGAAAACTGGAATACCCAAAACATAATCTACACGTCAAGAAGAACGGAGGAGTGGCCCCTGGTTCTGGAAAGACTCAGTGTATAAGGCAGTGTATAAGTGTATAAGGCAAAACTAGGACAGGGAAGTGGGAAGGGGTGGGTGGGAGAACAGGGGAAGGGAAGGGGGCTTATGTGACTTTTGGGGAGTGGGGGACTAGAAAAGGAGAAATCATTTGAAATGTAAATAAAAATATATCGAATAAAAAAGGGAAAATAGTAAATCATATATGTTTTATTTATATATTTACTGTACATCAATGGATAGATGATAGATATAGATAGATAGATAGATAGATAGATAGATAGATAGATAGATAGATAGATATTCTAAAGGCTCGCATGTCAAAGGTTGCCCCAAAGCAGCAGCAGTACTCAGAGGTCGGACCTTTGGACGTTAATTGAAGCAGGACAGATCTGATCTGATCAAAAGACTAACCCGGTTTATCAGATGGACTCACGACTTAATGGTTGTCCTAGCTTCATTTCTGTTTCTGTGATAAAGCACCATAAACAACTTAAGGAAGAAAGAATTTGTTTGCACTTACCACTCCAGGTCACAGGAAAAGTCAAGACAATGGAAACATGAGGCTTCCAGTTGTGCACATCCACAGTTAAGGGCTGAGGGAAATAAAGCTATTCCTGTCTACGTGCTGCTCAGGTTGCTCTCTCACTTCAGCGTTCTGCGGTTAGTCCATGAGCTGGTGCAGCTTACATTCAGACTATGTCTTCCCTCGGCAATTAACCCAATCAAGAAAATATCCTCACACGCATGCACACAGGCCAACCTGATCGAGGCAACCCCTTAGGAAGACTCTCTTCTCAGGTGGCTACAGGTTGTGCCAAGGCGACAATAGAACTGAGCATCACAAAGCGATTGGGAGTGAGGAAATACTCGAGGGCTTTGTGGGTGGGCAGAGAGCAGCTATACACAGCAGCTTGCTTACCCCTGCAGTGGCCAAAGTCAAAGGAGCCAAGCGACTGTGAACCTAAACCTTAGAAATCAATGGCTGAAATAAATCTACTCTCTCTGTCAAAGTCATTTCTCTTTGGTTGTTTCCATTGCTTTTTGTAATTTATTTTTTATTCACATTAGATTCCAATCCAGACCCCCCCTTACTCCTTTCCTCCCAGCCCTCGCCTAAAATAATTCCCTCCCCCATTACTTCCTCCCCTTCTCCTCAGATAAGGGGAAGATCTTTTGCATACCACCCCTACTAGTCCCAGCAGGGCTAGACACATTCTCCCACCGAGGCCCAACCAAGCAGTCCAGGTAGGGGAAGGGGATCCAGTGGCAGGCAACAGACAGAGACAGTCCCAATTTTCAATTGTTAGGGGATCCACATGAAAATCAAGCTGCAAATCTGCCACATTGTGTGGAGCCCAGGTCCAGCCCCAAAATGTTCTTCGGTTGGTGGTTCAGTCTCTGTGAGGCCTGCTAGGCCCGGGTTGGTTAGTTCTGTGGGTCTTCTTGAGGTGTCCTTGACCCCTCTGTCTCCCTCAATCCGTTCCCTGATTCTTCTGCAAGACTCTCTGACAGCCAAACATTAGGGGAGTGTGCCCTCCCCACAGCCTTAGAGCGGGAGTTTCAGACCCCAATGCTAGCCACTGCTTCCCACCTAGGGTGGAGCTCTAGCCCATTGTTCTTCAAGGACCTGCAGTTGCCGGAGAGGCACTAGCCACCTGCTGAGCAACTACAAGTTCTGCAGAGGAGTTTCCAGCCTTTGGGGGAAGGGTCTCACACACACACATACATACACACACACACACACACACACACACACACACACACCTATATATTTGGAGACCCTCATTAAACTTTGAGCCTTGATCAGAAAATTTGTCTTAGCTCATTATTTCTCTTGCCCACCTATCCTTTTATTTCAGCCCCAGCTCTTCTTCCAGATGACCTTGGTTCCCTTAGCCACAGGTGGCTACAGGAGAGCTCATCCCCCTAATGTTTGCCTGTAGGTCTCTGCATGTTTCCATCTGTTGCTGGATAAAGCCTCTCAGCAGACAATTATGCTTGGCTTCTGTCTGCAAGCATAGCAGAGTATCATTAATAGTGCCAGTGGTTGGCTCTCTCCCTTGGGATAGGGTTCAACTTGGGCCAATCATTGGTTGACCATTCCCTCAGTCTCTGTTCCATCTTTATCCCTGTGCATCTTGTAGGCAATACACATTTTGGGCTGAAGGTTTTGTGGATGAGTTGATGTCCCACTAATGATCTTGAGTAGTATTTTCATGTGACTTTTAATTACTCATATGATTTTCTAATGAAATACAATGTTTGCATTATTAAAATCTGTATCATTTTATGCTTATTCATTGCATAATCACATTTTAGTTCAGTTTTCCTTTTCTATCACACCAGCATTTTCATTTGAATTTACACAATGATCTTAAATTGGGCTTAATTTCTAATGTTTTGATTGGTTTAAAATATGTTAGAGGCTGCATCATAATTTCCTTACTAATAAACAAAAGCATTTTAGCATTTTTCAGCAATTTGAAATATGCATGACTTAACCTGTACTATTGTGTTTGTTGAGAAAATATTTTGTGGAGAAATAAAATACATTTTCTTTCCTATTTTTTCAGGCTTTTCTCTTTGTATTGCGTTCTGAGATATCTTTTGTGTTCTAAATGCAAGTCAGATAGATGTTTTTTGTCCTTTAAACTTTATTTGCTTTTTTGAAATACTCTCAAAAGTGATAATGGACCATCTTTTTCTCTAATGAGTTATAGTTTGAGCATTGTATTTAAGGACTATTTCCTCAGGATAAAAATCAATGCAGTTTCTTCTTAAGCTATTTTCCAATAATGCTGGTATTCACATTAATATTTAAGTCTATGAAGCACTTCAACAGGTCAATGTTTCTTATACCATATATAGGATTATCTTTTCTGTGATAGTGTATTCCACTGAAATTTCAATCCTTAGTGTTTTCTAATAAATATTAGAAGTATTAATTTATTTATCTGATCTTGATTTTATTGGCAAAGGAGTATCTATCAAGAAAATTATCTCTTTCTTTTAGAAATTTAGACATTTTCCAGTTTGGAGAAGTACAGGTTTTTGAAGTATGACCTAATGCTTCCTTGGATTTTCTCTGTGTCTGTTGTTGCCTCCTCCTCTTTTATTTCAGATTTTGTTAATTTGGATATTCTCTCTGTTTCCTTTAGTTAGTTTGGATGTTATTTTGCATAGTGTCTTCTTTTCTTTCTTCCTTCCTTTCTTTCTTTTAACCTAGGATGATAGACTAAAGAGCAAATAGGTAACTCAGGCGGAGTGAAGGAGGTATTTGGATGGCAGAAGGGAGAGGGAAGAGAAGAGGGGGTCAGGGTCAGGTATGTGGGGGGGAGGGGCGGAATACAGGAGAGAAACACGGAGGATCAGGAGAATGAGTACTTGGGGTAGAGGGTAGGAGAACCTCTAGAAAGTCTCAGAGACCTGGGATGTGAGAGGCTTCTGGGACTCAGTGGGGATGACCTTAGGCAAAATGCTCAAAAGCGGGGAGATGGAACCAGAATAGACCACCTCCAGTGGTCCAGACCAGATAGACAGGGCCCCCAGTGGAAGGATAGGGTCGCCAACAGATCTTCAAAATTTTTAATCCAGAATTGCTTCTGTCTAAAAGGAACGAAGGGACAAAAATGGGGTAGAGAATAAAGGACATGCCATCTAGTGACTGCCCAACTTGGGATATATCACATAGGTGGGCACCAAACTCTGACACTATTACTGATGCTATATTGTGCTTGCAGACAGGAGCCTGGCATGGCTGCCCTCTGAGAGGCTCTATCAGCAGCTGACTGAGACAGATACAGATACTTACAGCCAGCCACTGAACTGAGATCAGAAACCTCTATGGGAGAGTTAGGGGAAGGACTGGAGAAGCTGAGGGGGATGGCATCCCCATAGGAAGAACAACAATATCAACTAACCTCAGAGCTCCCAGAGACTGAGTCACCAACCAAAGAGCATACATAGGCTGGTTCATGGCCACCCTACACATATATAGCAGAGGACTGCCTTGTCTGGACTCAGTAGGAGACAATGTACCTAATACTGTAAAAACTTGATGCCCCAGAGAAGGATGCTGAGGGGAGATAGCACCCTCTCTGAGGCAAAGGGGAGGGGAGGGGGTGAAGAATTCTGGAAGGGGGATTGTTAGGGGGCAACATTTAAAATGTAAATAAATAAAATAATTAAAAATTTTTAAAAATAAATTCAATGGCTTTTTTTTTTCTTGAGTT
Source organism: Apodemus sylvaticus (assembly GCF_947179515.1). Lineage (NCBI taxonomy): Eukaryota > Metazoa > Chordata > Mammalia > Rodentia > Muridae > Apodemus > Apodemus sylvaticus. The sequence continues at coordinate 37,658,256 of NC_067489.1, forward strand.
TGAAAAATCTAATGCATTTTGTTTGGCCAGTCAGTTTTTTTATTCATCATTTTATTTGTTTACATTTCAAATGTTATCCCCCTTCCCAGTATCCCCTCCACCGAGCTCCTACCCTATCCTCCTCCCTTTTGCCTCTAAGAGGGTGCTCCCCTACCTCCCCCCACCCACTCCTACCTGACCCTTCTAGCATCCTCCTTCTCTGGGCCATCAAGCCTCTACAGGACCGTGTTTCCCCTCCCACTGATGCCAGATGAGACAGTCTTCTGCTGCATATGTAGCTGAAACTATGGACTGGCCCATGTGTACTCTTTGGTTGGTGGTTTAGTCACTGGGAGTTCTGGGGTGGGGGCAGGGTCTAGTTGGTTGATATTGTTGTTCTTCCTATGGGGTTGCAAACCAGCTCCTTCAACCCTTCCCCTAACTCCTTCATTGGGGTCCCAAGGCTCAGCCCAATGGCTGGCTGTAAATATCTGCATCTTAGGTGCTGACAAAGCCTCTCAGAGGACAGTCAAACCAGCCTCCAGTTTACAAGCACTTTTTGGCATCAGTAATAGTGTCAGGGATTGCCAGGCGGTGGTGGCACATGCCTTTAACCCCAACATTTGGGAGGCAGAGGCAGGCAGATTTCTGGGTTTGAGGCCAGCCTGGTCTACAGAGTGAGTTCCAGGACAGCCAGGGCTATACAGAGAAACTCTGTCTCGAAAAAATCCAAAAAAAAAAAAAAAAGGAAACAAAAAAAAAATAGTGTCAGGGATTGGTCTCTGCAGATAGAAGGGATTGCACATTGAGGCGGTCTCTGGATGGGTTTTCCTCCAGCTCCATTTTTGTCCCTGTGTTTCCTTTAGACAAGGATAATTCTAGGTTAAAATTTTTGAAATGGGAAGGTGGCCCCATCCTTCCTATTGGGGGTGGTCTCTTCAGGTTCTCTCTCCCTGCTGCTGGGTATTTCAGCTAATGTCATCTCCACTGGGTCCTGGGAGCCTCTTGCATTGCTGGCATCTGGGACTTTCTAATGGTTCCCCAAGTTCCCCCACCCCCACTGCTACTTATTGTCCAGTCAATTTTTAGCACACCCCTTAATTCAGAGAGATGTGCTGAAATTTTGCTCTATTTTAAAAAGCCACCCTGTTATTAGCCTTTATTCTTCCTCCTTTAAAACCTTGTTATTAAGGTCCTAATTTCAAATGAGAAATGTTCACACCAGCCATTATTCTATTCATGCCCTGCAAAGAGAACAAAAAAGACATGAAATACCATGAGAAGTGAAATTAGTGAATCCAGTTAGAAGTCATCTAACAAAGAAAATGGAAAGGCTTGAAAACTGGAAACACTCCGCACCCTGTGCATTTCAGATAAGGAATATTCACTCTATCTATTCAGTCTATTTAGTCTCTTTAAATGTCTTCCATAATCACATCCCCGAAAACCTTCCTGACACAATCACTTCACAAAAATATACACAGTGGAACTCTGTTTATCCCCCACAACACATTCTGTCTTATGTCTTTAATGATCTCTTGCTTCTGACCAAAGCATCTGTCCTATCCTCCTGCTTCTGACCAGAACATCTGTCCATCCATTCTTCTGCCTCTGACCAGAACATCTGTCCACCCACCCTTCTCCTGCTTCTGGTCAGAAAATCTGTCCATCCATCCTTCCCCTGCTCTGACTAGACTATCTGCCCAACAATCCTTTGCCTGCTTCACTTTATGTAAAATCCCATTCAACCTTCAAGATCTGAATAAAATATCCAATTTTTGAGGTTATATAAAGAAAGGATTTCTCTTTTTCTTTTTGTACCAGCCAATTATTATTATCTCTTTGTATTTATTACATTTTTATTTTTTGTCTCATGACCCTTGCTTTTATTTTCTCTGTTCCCCAATATAAAGACCATGACACCAGAGAGCTGTAGAAGGAGAGAAGCCCCGCAGCCATATGTGCTGCCTGCCAGGACAGAAAAGGGTCACTAGGTACTGTAACACCCTGAGCTTTAGATCTCTGGTGGTGCAAACCGCCAGGGGTCTGCCTGCGCCAAGGAACTGAGCACATAGGCGGTTTGTCTGCCAGCCCGCCAGGAGTGGGACCTGTGTCCTGCCCAGAGAGCAGCAGAGGAAGAGATTCCCTGTGGCCATATTCGCTACCTGCCAGGACAGAAAAGGGTCACTAGGTACTGGATCACCCTGAGCTTTAGATCTCTGGGGGTGCAAATCTCCAGGGGTCTGCCTGCACTCAGGAACTGAGCACATAGGCGGTTCATCTGCAAGCCAGTCTGTCGCGGGACCTGTATCCTATGTGAGAATCAACAGAAGGAGTGACCCCCACCACACCATCTTCGCTCCATAATAGAGCAGACAGAGAATACCTGATTGACCTTGACAACCTAAGTATAACATTGCTTGAGGCAAGACTAAGAAGAGCTCTAACAGCACAAAAGAAGGCAGCATATCAGTAATCTGTGCCAGAGGAAACCCAGTCATCCAATGTTGCAGAGATAACCTTAAAGATCCACAGTAGATTGAAGCACCAGCCAGTGACAATAAGACCATCTAACACCTGGGAGAACTAGATGGCTAAAGGCAAACATAGGAACATTACTAACAGAAACCAAGGCATTATGGCAGCATCTGAAACAATTCTCCAACAATAGCAAGTCCTGGATACCCCAACACACCAGAAAAACAAGATTTGGATGTAAAATCACTGGTCATGATGCTGGTACAGGAACACATGAAGGACATACTTAAAGAAATTCAGGAGAAAATGGGTCAAAAATTGGAAGCCCTTACAAGGGAAACCCAAAAATCATTGAAAGAAATTCAGGCGAATACAAAAGCCAATAAGGAGGAAATGCAAAAATCACTTAAAGAAATACAGGAGAACTTTGATCAACAGGCAGAAGTCATGAAAGAGGAAACACAAAAATCTCTTAAAGAATTAGAGGAAAACACAAACAAGCAAATGACAGAACTGAGCAAAAACGTCCAGGATCTAAAAACAGAAGTAGAAACAACTAAGAAATCACAAAGGGAGACAACTTTGGAGATAGAAAACCTTGGGAAGAAATCAGGGACCATAGACACAAATATCAACAACAGAATACAAGAGATAGAAGAAAGAATCTCAGATGCCAAAGATACCATAGAAACCATGGACTCAACAGTTAAAGAAAACGCAAAATGCAAAAAGCTTGTAACCCAAAATATCCAGGAAATCCAGGACACAATGAGAAAGCCAAATCTAAGGATTATAGGCATTGATGCAAGTGAAGATTTACAACTTAAAGGGCCAGCAAATATCTTCAACAAAATTATGGAAGAAAACTTCCCTAACCTAAAGAGAGAGATGCCCATGTATATACAAGAAGCCTACAGAACTCCAAACAGACTGGACCAGAACAGAAATACCTCCCGTCACATAATAATCAAAACCCCAAATGTACTAAACAAAGAAAGAATACTTAGGGCAGTAAGAGAAAAAGGACAAGTAACTTATAAAGGAAGACCTATCAGAATTACACCAGATTTCTCACTAGAGACCATGAAAGCTAGAGATCCTAGGCAGTGCTCATGCAGACTCTAAGAGAACACAAATGCCAGCCAAGACTACTATACCTAGCAAAACTCTCAATTACTATAGATGGAGAAACCAAGATATTCCATGACAAAACCAAATTTACACAATTTCTTTCCACAAACCCTGCCCTACAAAGGATAATAGGGGGAAAACACCATTACAACAAGGGAAACTATACCCTGCTTTTTGCAGGATATTAAGCTACTTTCATCAAACCCAAAGAAGATAACCACACACATATAAAATTAAAATTAAAAATGATAGGAAGCAATAACCACTACTCCTTAATATCTCTTAACATCAATGGACTCAATTCCCCAATAAAAAGACATAGACTAACAGACTGGTTTCATAAACAGAACCCTACATTTTGCTGCATACAGGAAACACACCTCAGGGTCAAAGACAAAAACTACCTTAGAGTAAAAGGCTGGAAGACAATTCTACAAGCAAATGGTCCCAGGAAACAAGCTGGAGTTGCCATTCTAATTTCAGATAAAATTGACTTTCAACCTAATGTCATCAAAAGAGACATGGAAGGTCACTACTTGCTGGTCAAAGGAAAAATCCAACAAGAAGAACTCTCAATCCTGAACATCTATGCCCCAAATACAAGGGCGCCCTCATTCATAAAAGAAACTTTACTAAAGCTCAAAGTACACATTGCACCTAACACAATAATTGTGGGTGACTTCAACACGCCACTCTCATCAATGGACCAATCAGGAAAACAGAAACTAAACAGGGAGAAAGTGAAACTAATTGAAGCTTTCAACCAATTGGAGTTTAACAGATATATATATAGAACGTTTCATCCCAAAGCAAAAGAATATACCTTTTTCTCAGCACCTCATGGTACCGTCTCCAAAATAGATCACATAGTTGGTCACAAGACAGACCTCAACAAATATAAGAAGATTGAAATAATCCAATGCCTCCTATCAGATCACTATGGTATAAAAGTGGTCTTAAATAACAGTAAAAACAACAGAAAGCCCACATACACATGGAAACTGAACAATACTCTACTCAATAATACCTTGGTCAAGGAAGAAATAAAGAAAGAAATCAAAGATTTCTTAGAACTTAATGAAAATGAAGGCACAACATACACAAATCTATGGGACACAATGAAAGCAGTGCTAAGAGGAAAACTCATAGCTTTGAGTACCTCCAAAAAGAAATTCGAGAGAGCATACACTAGAAGATTAATGGAACAACTGAAAGCCCTGGAACAAGAAGAAGCTAATTCACCCAGGAGGAGAAGAAGACAGGAAATCATAAACTCAGGGCTGAAATCAATCAAATAGAAACCAAGAGAACCATACAAAGAATCAACAAAACCAAAAGCTGGTTCTTTGAAAGAATAAACAAGATAGATAAACCCTTAGCCAGACTAACCAAAGGGCACAGAGAAAGTATCTAAATTAACAAAATTAGAAATGAAAACAGAATTATTACAACAGAAACTGAGGAAATTCAAAAAATCATCAAATCCTACTACAAAAACCTGTATTCAACACAACTGGAGAATCTGGAGGAAATGGACATTTTCTTAGACAGATACCAACTACCAAAATTAAACCAGGATCAAATAGACCATCTAAACAGACCCATAACCCCTAAAGAAATAGAAGGGGTCATAGATAGGCTTCCGACCAAAAAAAGCACAGGACCAGATGGTTTCAGTGCAGAATTCTATCAGACCTTCAAAGAAGACTTAACACCAATACTCTTCAAACTTTTCCACCAAATAGAAACAAAAGGAATACTACCCAACTCCTTCTTCGAAGCCACTATTACGCTGATACCAAAACCACACAAAGATCCAACTAAGAAAGAGAATTTCAGGCCAATTTCCCTTATGAATATCGATGCAAAAATACTCAATAAAATTCTAGCCCACCGAATCCAAGAACACATCAAAACGATAATCCACCATGATCAAGTAGGCTTCATCCCAGGGATGCAGGGATGGTTCAATATAAGGAAATCCATAAATGCTATCCACTGCATAAACAAACTCAAAGAAAAAACCACATGGTCATTTCATTAGATGCTGAAAAAGCATTTGACAAAATTCAGCATCCTTTCATGCTAAAAGTCTTGGAAAGGACCATATCTAAATATAGTAAAAGCAATATACAGCAAACCGGTAGCCAACATCAAACTAAATGGAGAGAAACTTGAAGCAATCCCACTAAAATCAGGGACTAGACAAGGCTGTCCTCTCTCTCCATATCTTTTCAATATAGTTCTTGAAGTCCTAGCTAGAGCAATTAGACAACATAAGGAGGTCAAAGGGATACAAATTGGAAAGGAAAATGGAAGAAGACCTCAAAAAATGGAAGAATCTCCCATGCTCATGGATCGGCAGGATTAATATAGTTAAAATGGCCATTTTGCCAAAAGCAATATACAGATACAACGCAATACCCATCAAAATCCCAACTCAATTCTTCACAGAGTTTGAAAGAGCAATCCTCAAATTCATCTGGAATAACAAAAAACCCAGGATAGCTAAAACTATTCTCAACAATAAAAGAAATTCTGGGGGAATCAGTATCCCTGACCTCAAGGAATACTACAGAGCAATAGTGTTAAAAACTGCATGGTATTGGTACAGTGACAGGCAGACAGATCAATGGAACAGGATTGAAGATCCAGAAATGAACCCACACACCTATGGCCACTTGATCCTCGACAAAGGGGCTGAAAACATCCAATGGAAAAAAGATAGCCTTTTCAACAAATGGTGCTGGTTCAACTGGAGGTCAGCATGCAGAAGAATGCAAATTGATCCATCCTTGTCTCCTTGTACTAAGCTCAAATCCAAATGGATCAAGGACCTCCACATAAAGCCAGACACTCTGAAGCTAATAGAAAAGAAACTGGGGAAGACCCTTGAGGACATCGGTACAGAGAGAAAGTTTCTGAACAGAACACCAATAGCGTATGCTCTAAGATCAAGAATTGACAAATGGGACCTTATAAAATTGCAAAGTTTCTGTAAGGCAAAGGACACCATCAAGAGGACAAATCGGCAACCAACAAATTGGGAAAAGATCTTCACCAACCCTACATCAGATAGAGGGCTAATATCCAATACATATAAAGAACTCAAGAAGTTAGACTCCAGAAAACCAAATAACCCTATTAAAAATGGGGTACAGAGTTAAACAAAGAATTTTCACCTGAAGAACTTTGGATGGTGAAGAAGCATCTTAAAAAATGCTCAACTTCATTAGCCATTAGGGAAATGCAAATCAAAACAACCCTGAGATTTCATCTTACACCAGTCAGAATGGCTAAGATTAAAAATTCAGGAGACAGCAGGTGTTGGAGAGGGTGTGGAGAAAGAGGAACACTCCTCCACTGCTGTTGGGGTTGCAAATTGGTACAACCACTCTGGAAATCAGTCTGGCAATTCCTCCGAAAACTGGACACCTCACTTCCAGAAGATCCTGCTATACCACTCCTGGGCATATACCCAGAACATTCCCCACCATGTAATAAGGATACATGTTCCACTATGTTCATAGTAGCCCTATTTATAATTGCCAGAAGCTGGAAAGAACCCAGGTATCTCTCAACAGAAGAGTGGATGCAAAAAATGTGGTATATCTACACAATGGAGTACTATTCAGCCATTAGAAACAATGAATTCATGAAATTCTTAGGCAAATGTATGGAGCTGGAGAACATCCTACTAAGTGAGGTAACCCAGACTCAAAAGATGAATCATGGTATGCACTCACTAATAAGTGGATATTAACCTAGAAAACTGGAATACCCAAGACATAATCCACACATCAAATGAGGTACAAGAAGAACGGAGGAGTGGCCCCTGGTTCTGGAAAGACTCATTGAAGCAGTATAGGGCAAAACCAGAACAGGGAAGTGGGAAGGGTTGGGTGGGAAAACAGGGGGAGGAAAGGGGGCTGATGGTACTATCGGGGAGTGGGTGTCTAGAAAAGGGGAAATCATTTGAAATGTAAATAAAAAATATATGGAATAAAAAAGAGAAAAAAAAGAAAAGGGGAAATCATTTGAAATGTAAATAAAAATATATCAATAAAAAAATGAAAAAAAAAAAAAAAGACCATGACAGCAAACTTGGTGCCAGAATTATTTGTGTTCACAAAGTTACTGCTTAAGGTCTGCTATGGTCTCAGTGTTTGCATCGTCTTAAACATTTACTTGAAGATAATAGAGATGATATGGGAGAGGCAGTAGGAATAGTGGTGATGATGGACTGTAGGGATTATGGTTGGGATTGACTGTGGGGATGGTGGTTCAGATGATGTTGGGGATGATGGTTGGGATGGTGGGTGGGGTGGCGTGGAGGTGATGGTGGGGATGGTAGTGGGGATGACTGTAGGGATGATGATGGGGATGACTATGGGGGATGATGGTAGAGATGATGATGGGAATCGTGATGAGGATTGTGGTGGGGATGATGGTGGGGATGGTGATGAGGATGGTGGTGGGGATGATGGTGGGGATGGTGGTGGGGATGATGGTGAGGATGATGGTGGGGATGGTGATGAGGATGATGGTCGGGATGTTGATGGGGATGGGGGTGGGGATGATGGTGGTGGTGGTAGTGGTGGGGATTATGATGAGGATGATGGTGGGGATGGTGATGGGGATGGTGGTGGGGATTATGGTGGGGGTGATGGTGGGGATGATGATGGAGATGATGGTAGGAATGATGATGGAGATGATGGTAGGATGGTGATGGGGATGGTGGTGGGGATTATGGTGGGGATGATGGTGGGAATGATGGTGGGGATGATGGTGGGGATTATGGTGGGGATGATGGTGGGAAGGATGGTGGAGATGGGGATGATGGTATGGATGGTGGTGGGGATTATGGTAGGATGATGGTAGGGATGATGGTGGGGATGTGGATGATGGTAGGAATGGTGGTGGGGATTGTGGTGGGATGATGGTGGGATGATGATGGGGATTATGGTGTTATGGTCATGGAGATGGTGGTGGGGATGGTGGTGGGGATTATGGTGGGGATGATGGCAGGGATGGTGATGGGGATGATGGTGAGGATGGTTATGGGAATGATGGTGGGGATGGTGGTGGGGATGGTGCTGGGGACAGTGGTGGGGATGGCAGTAGTAAGTAGGATCTTTGAGTTTTGATGATGTCATGAGAGAAGAGCCCTTAAAGGAAGCTCTTTCTTTGTTAAGAAAAAAAGCTGACTCTTCTACCATGTAAAATTATACCAAGAAGGCTTCACTTGTGAAAATAAAGTCTATGCCAGGTCCTGAATCTGCAACTACTTTGATCTTACTTGTTCTGTAAACCTTAAGAAAAAACCATCTATTATCTATAATCATCTCAAATTAACTATACTATTTTGTTAAAACATTATGAATGAATTAACAAAAACATTGGTTTTAGTTAGAGCTTTTATTACTGTGATGAAACATCATGAACAAAAGCAACTTTGGAAGGAAGGGTTTATTTCAGATTATAGTTCCATATCACAATTTATCATTGAGAGAATACAGGGAAGAAACTCAAACAAGGCAGGAACCCAGAGGCAGGAACTGACATAGAGGCCACATACAAGTGATGCTATGTTTCACTTATAGAACTTAGTATGCTTAGTATGTTTTCTTATAGAACTCAAGACCATCAGTCCAAGGGTGGCATGGCTGACAACTGGTTGGACACTGTTACATCCATCAACAATCAAGAAAATACCAGACAGATCTTCCTTCAAGCCAATCTGGTGGAGGAATTTTCTCAATCAAGGTTTCCACTTCCAAAATGTCTGTAGATTATATTAAGTTAATATAAATAATTTCTTTATAGTCTGAAAAACCATAGAACTTTTTGTCAGAACTGGTTGACCATTACAAAACATAATGTTCAACCCGGGGGAGTGGCGTTGGCGGCAGCAGCAACAGCAGCAGCAGCGGCTGGTCCAGAGGAAGGGCCATAAGCAGTAGAACCAAGCTGACAGGGTCCAGGCAGACCCTGCGCCCATGACCACTGGCCATCGCTGGCCAGCCAGGCTGCAAGCAGAGGAGGATTTAAGCGCCTTTCACCACACAGAATCCACATCAGAACTCTACCTCCCACCAGTCAGATAAGAGGCCTCCATATTGGTTCTCGGACTCCAGAGAAATCAGACTGAGGTACGCAAATACAACCCGAGACCAACATCACGGGGGTCTAAGCCCGATGGCGTTGGCCTGCACCCAGGCACTGAGCTGGTTGGGGGGCCACCGGTGTGCAAACCCAGCCAGGAGGTTGTTTGCCCGGGCCTGCGCGCGTGCCCCCGCCATTTTGCCTACAGGAAGCCAGAGAGACCTAGCAGGCAAAACCAAACCAGCTAACAGGCATAGTCCGAGACAGACATAGCAGGGGTCTCAGACGGTCAGGCCCTGGACTGCCGCCAGGCCCTGGGCTAGTCGGGGGGGGGGGGGGGGGGGGGGGGGGGGGGGGCATCTGTGTGCTGACCCGGCCAGGAGGTTGTTAGCCCAGGCCAGCGTGCACTTGTGCGAGCGCTGCCACCATTTTGACTACGGGAAGCCAGAGAGTCCTAGCAGGCAAAACCAGCTAACAGGCTCGCCCGAGGCTGACATTGCTGGGGTCTAAGAGGGTCAGGCCCTGGACTGCCCCCAGGCCCTGGGCTGCTCGGTGGGCCATCTGTGTGCCAACCCGGCCAGGAGGTTGTTAGCCTAGCAGACCCTCCCAGCACTCTCAGGGAGCGCACGCACACCGGAATCCTGGCCACCTGACAGACCCAATTAACACTCACAGCTGAGGGGAACTTTGCTCAGTCATTGGCCTGCCAGGCTTTTGCCTAGACTCAGGGCCTGAGCAGCTAGGCTAGCCTTGTGTGCACCAACCCGGTAGGGAGTTCCGCTGGCCAGCAGAGTGATCAGCACACAGAAAAGGTCCCCGCGGCATACACTCTTCAGCACTCCCTGAAGGAGCAAACGGGCACCATCTGGTTCACAGACAAAATCTGGGGCAAAACACACTAGGGCTGCAAAAGCATCCAAGAGGAGGACAGCACATCAGCAATCTGCAACAGGGGAAACCCTGCCATCCAGTGTTGCAGAAATAGCCTTAGAGCCTCTCTGAGGCTGAAACACCAGCCAGAGACAAGACCAACTAGCTCCAGAGAACAAGATGGAAAAGGGCAAACGCAGGAACGTTACTAACAGAAATCTAGGCAATATGGCAGCATCTGAACCAAACTCTCCAACATCAGCAAGTCCTGGTTATGCCAACACACCAGAGAAACAAGATTTGGATTTAAAATCACTGTTCATGATGCTGCTAGAAGAACACAAAAAGGACATGAATAAATATTTTAAAGAAATAGAGGGGAACAAGAATAAGCTAGAAACCCATATAATGGAAACACAAAAATCTCTTAAAGAAATGCAGGAGAATAAGGCCCGAGAGATAAAAAACAATGAAGAAGAAAGGCAAAAAAAAAAAAAAAAAAACTTAAAGAAATGCAGGAGAACTTGAGTCAACAGGCAGAAGTCATGAAGAGGAAACACAAAAATCTCTTAAAGAATTACAGGAAAACACAAACAAACAAATGATGGAACTGAGCAAAACCATCCTGGATCTAAAAACAGAAGTAGAAACAACTAAGAAATGACAAAGGGAGACAACTTTGGAGATAGAAAACCTTAGGAAGAAATCAGGGGGCCATAGATGCAAATATAAACAACAGAATACAAGAGATGGAAGAAAGAATCTCAGATGCTGAAGATGCCATAAAAACCATTGACTCAACTGTCAAAGAAAATGCAAAATGCAAAAAGCTTGTATCCCAGAACATCCAGGAAATCCAGGATACAATGAGAAGACCAAACCTAAGGATTATAGGTATAGATGAGAGTGAAGATTTACAACAGAAAGGGCCAGCAAATATCTTCAACAAAATTATGGAAGAAAACTTTCCTAACTTAAAGAGAGAGAGATGCCTATGAATATACAAGAAGCCTACAGAACTCCAAACAGACTGGACCTGAGCAGAAATACCTCCCATCACATAATAATCAAAACCCCAAATGCACTAAACAAAAAAAAGAATATTAAAGGCAGTAAGAGAAAAAGGCCAAGTAACATATAATGGAAGACCTATCAGAATCACACCAGACTTCTCACCAGAGACCATGAAAGCTAGAAGATCCTGGGCAGATCTCATGCAGACTCTAAGAGAACACAAATGTCAGCCAAGACTACTATACCCAGCAAAACTCTCATTCACCATAGATGGAGAAACCAAGATATTCCATGACAAAACCAAATTTACACAATATCTTTCCACAAACCCAGCTCTGCAAAGAATAATAGGAGGAAAACTCCAATACAAGGAGGGAAACTACACCCTGGAAAAAGCAAGATAGTTACCTTCCTTCATCAAACCCAAAATAAGATAACCACTCAAATATAGAAAGAACATCAAAAATGACAGGAAGTAATAATCACTATTCCTTAATATCTCTTAACATCAATGGTCTCAATTCTCCCAATAAAAACTGGATAGACTAACAGACTGGATAAGGAAACAGGACCCTACAATTTGCTGCATACAGGAGACACACCTCAGTGTCAAAGATAAAAAAATACCTTAGAGTAAAAGGCTGGAAGACAATCTTACAAGCCAATGGTCACAGGAAATGAGCAGGACTAGCCATTCTAATATCAGATAAAATTGACTTTCAACCTAAAGTCATCAAAAGAGACACTGAGGGACGACACTTCTTGCTGGGCAAAGGAAAAAATCCACCAAGAAGAACTTTCTTTTTTTTTTTTATTTGATATAATTTATTTACATTTCAAATGATTTCCCTTTTCTAGCCCCCCCACTCCCCGAAAGTCCCGTAAGCCCCCTTCTCTTCCCCTGTCCTCCCACCCACCCCTTCCCACTTCCCTGTTCTGGTTTTGCCGAATACTGTTTCACTGAGTCTTTCCAGAACCAGGGGCCACTCCTCCTTTCTTCTTGTACCTCATTTGATGTGTGGATTATGTTTTGGGTATTCCAGTTTTCTAGGTTAATATCCACTTATTAGTGAGTGCATACCATTATTCACCTTTTGAGTCTGGGTTACCTCACTTAGTATGATATTCTCTAGCTCCATACATTTGCCTAAGAATTTCATGAATTCATTGTTTCTAATGGCTGAATAGTACTCCATTGTATAGATATACCACATTTTTTGCATCCACTCTTCTGTTGAGGGATACCTGGGTTCTTTCCAGCATCTGGCAATTATAAATAGGGCTGCTGTGAACAAAGTAGAACATGTATCCTTATTACATGGTGGGGAGTCTTCTGGGTATATGCCCAGGAATGGTATAGCAGGATCTACTGGAAGTGAGGTGCCCAGTTTTCGGAGGAACCGCCAGACTGATTTCCAGAGTGGTTGTACCAATTTGCAATCCCACCAGCAGTGGAGGAGTGTTCCTCTTTCTCCACACCCTCTCCAACACCTGCTGTCTCCTGAATTTTTAATCTTAGCCATTCTGACTGGTGTAAGATGAAATCTTAGGGTTGTTTTGATTTGCATTTCCCTAATGACTAATGAAGTTGAGCATTTTTTAAGATGCTTCTCCGCCATCCGAAGTTCTTCAGGTGAGAATACTTTGTTTAACTCTGTACCCCATTTTTTTAATAGGGTTGTTTGGTTTTCTGGAGTCTAACTTCTTGAGTTCTTTATATATTTTGGATATTAGCCCTCTATCTGATATAGGATTGGTGAAGATCTTTTCCCAATTTGTTGGTTGCCGATTTGTCCTCTTGATGGTGTCCTTTGCCTTACAGAAACTTTGTAATTTTATGAGGTCCCATTTGTCAATTCTTGCTCTTAGAGCATACGCTATTGGTGTTCTGTTCAGAAACTTTCTCCCTGTACCGAAGTCCTCAAGGGTCTTCCCCAGTTTCTGTTCTATTAGCTTCAGAGTGTCTGGCTTTATGTGGAGGTCCTTGATCCATTTGGATTTGAGCTTAGTACAAGGAGACAAGGATGGATCAATTTGCATCTTCTGCATGCTGACCTCCAGTTGAACCAGCACCATTTGTTGAAAAGGTTATCTTTTTTCCATTGGATGTTTTCAGCCTCTTTGTCGAGGATCAAGTGGCCATAGGTGTGTGGGTTCATTTCTGGATCTTCAATCCTGTTCCATTGATCCTCCTGCCTGTCACTGTACCAATACCATGCAGTTTTTAACACTATTGCTCTGTAGTATTGCTTGAGGTCAGGGATACTGATTCCCCCAGATTTTCTTTTGTTGCTGAGAATAGGTTTAGCTATCCTGGTTTTTTTGTTGTTCCAGATGAATTTGATAATTGCTCTTTCTAACTCTGTGAAGAATTGAGTTGGGATTTTGATGGGTATTGCAATGAATCTGTATATTGCTTTTGGAAAAATGGCCATTTTAACTATATTGATTCTACCGATCCATGAGCATGGGAGGTTTTCCCATTTTTTGAGGTCTTCTTCCATTCCTTCTTCAGAGTCTTGAAGTTATTGTCATACAGATCTTTCATATGTTTGGTAAGAGTCACCCCAAGGTACTTTATACTGTTTGTGGCTATTGTGAAGGGGGTCATTTCCCTAATTTCTTTCTCAGCCTGCTTATCCTTTGAGTATAGGAAGGCCACTGATTTGCTTGAGTTGATTTTATAACCTGCCACTTTGCTGAAGTTGTTTATCAGCTGTAGGAGCTCTCTAGTGGAGTGCTTTGGGTCACTTAGGTAGACGATCATGTCGTCTGCAAATAATGATAGTTTGACTTCTTCCTTTCCAATTTGTATCCCTTTGACCTCCTTATGTTGTCGAATTGCCCGAGCTAGTACCTCAAGTACAATATTGAAAAGATAAGGAGAAAGGGGGCAGCCTTGTCTGGTCCCTGATTTCAGTGGGATTGCTTCAAGTTTCTCTCCATTTAGATTGATGCTGGCTACCGGTTTGCTGTATATTGCTTTTACTATGTTTAGGTATGGGCCTTGAATTCCTGTTCTCTCCAAGTCTTTAAGCATGAAAGGATGCTGAATTTTGTCAAATACTTTTTCAGCATCCAATGAAATGACCATGTGGTTTTGTTCTTTGAGTTTGTTTATGTAGTGGATTGTATTGATAGATTTCAGTATATTGAACCAACCCTCCATTCCCCGGATAAAGCCTACTTGATCATGGTGGATGATCGTTTTGATGTGTTCTTGGATTCGGTTGGCAAGAATTTTATTGAGTATTTTTGCATCGATGTTCATAAGGGAAATTGGTCTGAAGTTCTCTTTCTTTGTTGGATCTTTTTGTGGCTTTGGTATCAGCGTAATTGTGGCTGGTACATGATGCTGGTACAGGAACACATGAAGGACATACTTAAAGAAATTCAGGAGGAAATGGATCAAAAGTTAGAAGCCCTTGCAAGGGAAACACAAAAATCATTGAAAGAAATCCAGGAGAATACAAAAGCCAACAAGGAGGAAATGCAAAAAACACTTAAAGAAATACAGGAGAACTTTGGTCAACAGGCTGAGGTCATGAAAGACGAAACACAAAAATCTCTTAAAGAAATACAGGAGAACTTTGGTCAACAGGCTGAGCTCATGAAAGAGGAAACACAAAAATCTCTTAAAGAATTACAGGAAAACACAAACATGCAAGGGAAGGAGCTAAGCAAAACCATCCAGGATCTAAAATCAGAAGTAGAAACAACTAAGAAAACTCAAAGGGAGACAACTTTGGAGATAGAAAGCCTTGGGAAGAAATCAGGGGACAGAGATGCAAATATCAACAACAGAATACAAGAGATAGAAGAAAGAATCTCAGATGCTGAAGATTCCATAGAAACCATGGACTCAACAGTTAAAAAAAATGCAAAATGCAAAAAGCTTGTAACCCAAAATATCCAGGAAATCCAGGACACAATGAGAAGACCAAACCTAAGGATTATAGGCATAGATGAGAGTGAAGATTTACAACTTAAAGGGCCAGCAAATATTTTCAATAAAATTATGGAAGAAAACTTCCCTAACCTAAAGAGAGAGATGCCCATGAATATACAAGAAGCCTACAGAACTCCAAACAGACTGGACCAGAACAGAAATACTTCCCATCACATAATAATCAAAACACCAAATGTTCTAAACAAAGAAAGAATACTAAAGGCAGTAAGAGAAAAAGGCCAAGTAACATATAAAGGAAGACCTATCAGAATCACAGCAGACTTTTCACCTGAGACTATGAAGGCTAGAAGGTCCTGGGCAGATCTCATGCAGACTCTAAGAGAACACAAATGCCAACCAAAACTACTATATACAGCAAAACTCTCAATCACCATAGATGGAGAAACTAAGATATTTCATGACAAAACCAAGTTTACCCAATATCTATCCACAAACCCGGCCCTAAAAAGGATAATAGGAGGACAACACCAATACAAGGAGGGAAACTTCACCCTGGAAAAAGCAAGATAGTAACCTTTCATCAAACCCCAAAGAAGTTAAGCATTCAAATTTAAAAAATAACGTCAAAAATGATAGGAAGTAACAATCACTATTCCTTAATATCTCTTAACATCAATGGACTTAATGCCCCAATAAAAAGACACAGACTAACTGAATGGATACGTAAACAGGACCCTACATTTTGCTGCTTACAGGAAACACACCTCAGGGTCAAAGACAAACACTACCTTAGAGTAAAAGGCTGGAAGACAATTTTACAAGCAAATGGTCTCAGGAAACAAGCTGGAGTAGCCATTTTAATATCAGATAAAATTGACTTTCAACCCAAAGTCATCAAAAGAGACCCTGAGGGACACTTCTTGCTGGTCAAAGGAAAAATACAAAAAGAAGAACTGTCAATCCTGAACATCTATGCCCCAAATGCAAGGGCACCCTCTTTCGTAAAAGAAACTTTATTAAAACTAAAAGCACACATTGCACCTAACACAATAATTGTGGGTGACTTCAACACTGCACTTTCCTCAATGGACCGATCAGGAAAACAGAAACTAAACAGGGACACAATGAAACTAATTGAAGCTTTGGACCAATTAGATTTAACAGATATATATAGAACATTCTATCCTAAAACAAAAGAATATACCTTTTTCTCAGCACCTCATGGTACCTTCTCCAAAATCGACCATATAATTGGTCACAAGACACACCTCAACAAATATAAGAAGATAGAACTAATCCCATGCCTCCTATCTGATCACTATGGAGTAAAAGTGGTCTTCAATAGCAACAGAAACAACAGAAAACCCACATACACGTGGAAACTGAACAATACTCTACTCAATGATACCTTGGTCAAGGAAGAAATAAAGAAAGAAATTAAAGACTTTTTAGAACACAATGAAAATGAAAACACAATATACCCAAATCTATGGGACACAATGAAAGCAGTGCTAAGAGGAAAACTCATAGCCCTGAGTGCCTCCAAAAAGAAAATGGAGAGAGCATACATTACCAGCTTAATGACACACCTGAAAGCCCTAGAACAAAAAGAAGCTATTTCGCCCAGGAGGAGTAGAAGGCAGGAAATCATCAAACTCAGGGCCGAAATCAATCAAGTAGAAACAAAGAGAACCATACAAAAAGTCAACAAATCCAGGAGCTGGTTCTTTGAGAAATACAACAAGATAGATAAACCCTTAGCCAGACTGACCAAAGGGCACAGAGAAAGTATCCAAATTAACAAACTTAGAAATGAAAAGGGAGATATAACAACGGAAACTGAGGAAATCCAAAAAATCATCAGATCCTACTACAAGAGCCTGTACTCAACACAACTGGAGAATCTGGAGGAAATGGACAATTTCCTTGACAGATACCAAATACCAAAATTAAATCAGGACCAACTAGACCATCTAAACAGTCCCATAAGGCCTAAAGAAATAGAAGGAGTCATAGAAAGTCTTCCAACCAAAAAAAGCACAGGACCAGATGGCTTCAGTGCAGAATTCTACCAGACCTTCAAAGAAGAGTTAACACCAATACTCTTCAAACTATTCCACAAAATAGAAACAGAAGGAACACTACCCAATTCCTTCTACGAAGCCACAATTACGCTGATACCAAAGCCACACAAAGATCCAACAAAGAAAGAGAACTTCAGACCAATTTCCCTTATGAACATCGATGCAAAAATACTCAATAAAATTCTTGCCAACCAAATCCAAGAACACATCAAAACGATCATCCACCATGATCAAGTAGGCTTTATCCCGGGAATGCAGGGTTGGTTCAATATACGGAAATCCATCAATACAATCCACTACATAAACAAACTCAAAGTACAAAACCACATGGTCATTTCATTGGATGCTGAAAAAGCATTTGACAAAATTCAGCATCCCTTCATGCTTAAAGTCTTGGAGAGAACAGGAATTCAAGGCCCATACCTAAACATAGTAAAAGCAATATACAGCAAACCGGTAGCCAGCATCAATCTAAATGGAGAGAAACTTGAAGCAATCCCACTGAAATCAGGGACCAGACAAGGCTGCCCCCTTTCTCCTTATCTTTTCAATATTGTACTTGAGGTACTAGCTCGGGCAATTCCACAACATAAGGAGGTCAAAGGTATACAAATTGGAAAGGAAGAAGTCAAACTATTATTATTTGCAGACGACATGATCGTCTACCTAAGTGACCCAAAGCACTCCACTAGAGAGCTCCTACAGCTGATAAACAACTTCAGCAAAGTGGCAGGTTATAAAATCAACTCAAGCAAATCAGTGGCCTTCCTATACTCAAAGGATAAGCAGGCTGAGAAAGAAATTAGGGAAATGACCCCCTTCACAATAGCCACAAACAGTATAAAGTACCTTGGGGTGACTCTTACCAAACATGTGAAAGATCTGTATGACAAGAACTTCAAGACTCTGAAGAAGGAAATGGAAGAAGACCTCAACAAATGGGAAAACCTCCCATGCTCATGGATCGGTAGAATCAATATAGTTAAAATGGCCATTTTGCCTAAAGCACTATACAGATTCAATGCAATACCCATCAAAATCCCAACTCAATTCTTCACAGAGTTAGAAAGAGCAATTATCAAATTCATCTGGAACAACAAAAAACCCAGGATAGCTAAAACTATTCTCAGCAACAAAAGAAAATCTGGGGGAATCAGTATCCCTGACCTCAAGCAATACTACAGAGCAATAGTGTTAAAAACTGCATGGTATTGGTACAGTGACAGACAGGAGGATCAATGGAACAGGATTGAAGATCCAGAAATGAACCCACACACCTATGGCCACTTGATCCTCGACAAAGAGGCTGAAAACATCCAATGGAAAAAAGATAGCCTTTTCAACAAATGGTGCTGGTTCAACTGGAGGTCAGCATGCAGAAGAATGCGAATTGATCCATCCTTGTCTCCTTGTACTAAGCTCAAATCCAAATGGATCAAGGACCTCCACATAAAGCCAGACACTCTGAAGCTAATAGAAAAGAAACTGGGGAAGACCCTTGAGGACATCGGTACAGGGAGAAATTTTCTGAACAGAACACCAATAGCGTATGCTCTAAGAGCAAGAATTGACAAATGGGACCTCATAAAATTACAAAGTTTCTGTAAGGCAAAGGACACCATCAAGAGGACAAATCGGCAACCAACAAATTGGGAAAAGATCTTCACCAATCCTACATCAGATAGAGGGCTAATATCCAATATATATAAAGAACTCAAGAAGTTAGACTCCAGAAAACCAAACAACCCTATTAAAAAATGGGGTACAGAGTTAAACAAAGAATTCTCACCTGAAGAACTTCGGATGGCAGAGAAGCATCTTAAAAAATGCTCAACTTCATTAGTCATTAGGGAAATGCAAATCAAAACAACCCTAAGATTTCATCTTACACCAGTCAGAATGGCTAAGATTAAAAATTCAGGAGACAGCAGGTGTTGGAGAGGGTGTGGAGAAAGAGGAACACTCCTCCACTGCTGGTGGGGTTGCAAATTGGTACAACCACTCTGGAAATCAGTCTGGCGGTTCCTCCGAAAACTGGGCACCTCACTTCCAGAAGATCCTGCTATACCACTCCTGGGCATATACCCAGAAGACTCCCCACCATGTAATAAGGATACATGTTCTACTATGTTCATAGCAGCCCTATTTATAATTGCCAGATGCTGGAAAGAACCCAGGTATCCCTCAACAGAAGAGTGGATGCAAAAAATGTGGTATATCTACACAATGGAGTACTATTCAGCCATTAGAAACAACGAATTCATGAAATTCTTAGGCAAATGGATGGAGCTAGAGAATATCATACTCAGTGAGGTAACCCAGACTCAAAAGGTGAATCATGGTATGCACTCACTAATAAGTGGATATTAACCTAGAAAACTGGAATACCCAAAACATAATCCACACATCAAATGAGGTACAAGAAGAAAGGAGGAGTGGCCCCTGGTTCTGGAAAGACTCAGTGAAACAGTATTCAGCAAAACCAGAACGGGGAAGTGGGAAGGGGTGGATGGGAGGACAGGGAAAGAGAAGGGGGCTTACTGGACTTTCGGGGAGTGGGGGGGCTAGAAAAGGGGAAATCATTTGAAATGTAAATAAATTATATCGAATAAAAAAAATTAAAAAAAAAGAAATGAAAAGGGGGATATAACAACAGAAACTGAGGAAATCCAAAAAAATCATCAAATGCTACTTCAAGAGGCTATACTCAACACAACTGGAGAATCTGGAGGAAATGGACAATTTCCTTGACAGATACCAAATACCAAAATTAAGTCAGGACCAAATAGATCATCTAAACAGTCCCATAACGCCTAATGAAATAGAAGGAGTCATAGAAAGTCTTCCAACCAAAAAAAGCACAGGACCAGATGGTTTCAGTGCAGAATTCTAGCAGACCTTCAAAGAAGACTTAACACCAATACTCTTCAAACTATTCCACAAAATAGAAACAGAAGGAAGACTACCCAATTCCTTCTACAAAGCCACAATTACGCTAATACCAAAACCACACAACCACACCAACAAAGAAAGAGAACTTCCGGCCAATTTCCCTTATGAACATCGATGCAAAAATACTCAATAAAATTCTTGCCAACCGAATCCAAGAACACATCAAAACGATCATCCATCATGATCAAGTAGGCTTTACCCCAGGAATGCAGGGTTGATTCAATATACGGAAATCCATCAATGCAATCCACTACATATACAAACTCAAAGAACAAAACCACATGGTCATTTCATTGGATGCTGAAAAAGCATTTGACAAAATTCAGCATCCTTTTATGCTTAAAGTCTTGGAGAGAACAGGAATTCAAGGCCCATACCTAAACATAGCAAAAACAATATACAGCAAACCGGTAGCCAGCATCAAACTAAATGGAGAGAAACTTGAAGCAATCCCACTAAAATCAGGGACTAGACAGGGCTGCCCCCTTTCTCCTTATCTTTTCAATATTGTACTTGAGGTACTAGCTCGGGCAATTAGAAAACAATAGGAGGTCAAAGGGATACAAATTGGAAAGGAAGAAGTCAAACTATCATTATTTGCAGATGACATGACAGTCTACCTAAGTGACCCAAAAAACTCCACTAGAGAACTCCTATAGCTGATAAACAACTTCAGCAATGTGGCAGGTTATAAAAATCAACTCAAGCAAATCAGTAGCCTTCCTATACTCAAAGGATAAGCAGGCTGAGAAAGAAATTAGGGAAATGACCCCCTTCACAATAGCCACCAACAGTATAAAGTACCTTGGGGTGACTCTTACCAAACATGTAAAAGATCTGTATGACAAGAACTTCAAGACTCTGAAGAAGGAAATGGAAGAAGACCTCAAAAAATGGGAAAACCTCCCATGCTCATGGATCGGTAGAATCAATATAGTTAAAATGGCCATTTTTCCAAAAGCAATATACAGATTCAATGCAATACCCATCAAAATCCCAACTCAATTCTTCACAGAGTTAGAAAGAGCAATTATCAAATTCATCTGGAATAACAAAAAACCCAGGATAGCTAAAACTATTCTCAGCAACAAACGAAAGTCTGGGGGAATCAGTATCCCTGACCTCAAGCAATACTACAGAGCAATAGTGTTAAAAACTGCATGGTATTGGTACAGTAACAGGCAGACAGATCAATGGAACAGGATTGAAGATCCAGAAATGAACCCACACACCTATGGCCACTTGATCCTCGACAAAGGGGCAGAAAACATCCAATGGAAAAAAGATAGCCTTTTCAACAAATGGTGCTGGTTCAACTGGAGGTCAGCATGCAGAAGAATGCAAATTGATCCATCCTTGTCTCCTTGTACTAAGCTCAAATCCAAATGGATCAAGGACCTCCACATAAAGCCAGACACTCTGAAGCTAATAGAAAAGAAACTGGGGAAGACCCTTGAGGACATCGGTACAGAGAGAAAGTTTCTGAACAGAACACCAATAGCGTATGCTCTAAGATCAAGAATTGACAAATGGGACCTCATAAAATTACAAAGTTTCTGTAAGGCAAAGGACACCATCAAGAGGACAAATCGTCAACCAACAAATTGGGAAAAGATCTTCACCAACCCTACATCAGATAGAGGGCTAATATCCAATATATATAAAGAACTCAAGAAGTTAGACTCCAGAAAACCAAATAACCCTATTAAAAAAATGGGGTACAGAGTTAAACAAAGAATTTTCACCTGAAGAACTTTGGATGGTGGAGAAGCATCTTAAAAAATGCTCAACTTCATTAGCCATTAGGGAAATACAAATCAAAACAACCCTGAGATTTCACCTTACACCAGTCAGAATGGCTAAGATTAAAAATCAGGAGACATCAGGTGTTGGAGAGGGTGTGGAGAAAGAGGAACGCTCCTCCACTGCTGGAGGGGTTGCAAATTGGTACAACCACTCTGGAAATCAGTCTGGCAATTCCTCCGAAAACTGGGCACCTCACTTCCAGAAGATCCTGCTATACCACTCCTGGGCATATACCCAGAGGATTCCCCACCATGTAATAAGGATACATGCTCTACTATGTTCATAGCAGCCCTATCTATAATTGCCAGAAGCTGGAAAGAACCCAGGTATCCCTCAACAGAAGAGTGGATGCAAAAAATGTGGTATATCTACACAATGGAGTACTATTCAGCCATTAGAAACAATGAATTCATGAAATTCTTAGGCAAATGGATGGAGCTAGAGAACATCATTCTAAGTGAGGTAACCCAGACTCAAAAGGTGAATCATGGTATGCACTCACTAATAAGTGGATATTAACCTAGAAAACTGGAATACCCAAAACATAATCCACACATCAAATGAGGTACAAGAAGAAAGGAGGAGTGGCCCCTTGTTCTGGAAAGACTCAGTGAAGCAGTATTCGGCAAAACCAGAACGGGGAAGTGGGAAGGGGTGGGTGGGAGGACAGGGGGAGAGAAGGGGGTTTATGGGACTTTCAGGGAGTGGGGGGCTAGAAAAGGGGAAATCATTTGAAATGTAAATAAAAAATATATCGAATTAAAAAAAAGAAAAAAAAGCAGCAACCCAAACACATAAAAAAAAAACCATAATGTTCATCACTGACTACTCTGAATTAATTTTAGATATATGAATATATGCTAAATTAATTTATCTTAAATCTTTAATAATTTAGAATAGATTTGCTTATGATTTCATTTATTTTTATAATTTGAAAGATATGTAAAATTTATTGTTTAGTAATGTCATAGAAAGAGCTAGGTTTCCAAAAAATTATTTATTTATAAGATCACAGGGCTCTGTATTCAGATAATTACATTTCTAATAATGGAAACACTTCTTTCATGATCTTGCAGCAAAGAGCAATAGTACATCTGTTTTAGATATCTTGAATCTAGACACATGATTCAAAGACACATGAAGTGCTGAGAAAAATCACATGCATCTCTACCTAACAATAAAACTTGAAAACTCTGAGACAGGTGATAGCACTGGAATAAACCTAGCCAACGGAGGGGTAGACCTGTACAATAAAAACATTGAAGTGGGGAGGATGAAGTGGGAAGATCCTAGAAGATAGAGCTATTTCCAGGTTCATTGTTTGACTAATGAATGGAAAGCATTGTTACCATGAAAATGATCACGCTAACAAAACAACTAGATCCCCATTTTAAAAAAAGAAAATTCTTCACATAAATTGAAACAAAAATCTATCTTAAAATTAATATGGGAATCCAAAAGATGCAAGATAGCCAGAAATAATCCTGAACAGTAAAACTAATACTGGTATAATAAGGGATCATGCTGGTTTAGTAAAGTGGAAGTTGTAGTTTCTTCTCCAACTTCTCTAGTCCTAGGTAGTTGGCTAGGTTTCCAGGACCAGGAATGATTTCCCTCTTGTTGAATGTTGTAAGTCCAATGACAGAACTGTTGGTTATTACCAAATTATCTATGCCAATATTGCACACTTAGGGCTGTCATGCCATGCTAGCTGTTTTGTGATTCATGGGTGTCATAGGACTGCCAGTTGCTTCTCTCCTTTGAAAACTTGCATGGTGCCTTCTGGTACCATGAAAGATAGTCTTAAGGCAGGAGGCTTTCAGGTATTTCCAGCTCAGCAGTCTCTGGACCCTGTGTATGAAGTACATGGTATCTTCAGCAATATGCACTTAGATTCTACCTGTTTGGCAGCAACAAAGAACAATAGTATTAGCTTACAATGTTTGGGGAGTCTCTTTGAAAAGCATGATCAATAACTCATAAGAGGGTTTCTCCTACCTGATGTTAGATCTAAACACATTCTAAATATTTATCATTCTAAACACAGGCAATTGTTGTCCTCAGCCTTCACCAAGTAAATTTCTCTTTACAACTGAGAGAGAGAAGTACAGAAAACCAAAACCAGCGAAGTGCATTTGTGAAGCCAAGTCCCGACTGATAAATCTACAACACCATTCCTGCACCTATGGCTCAGGGATCATTGTGGAAGAAGGGACAGGAAGATTGTAAGAAGTATTGTGTCAAAGAGTTTGCTGTGAGATTGTCTCCTAGGAATATTGGAAAGTCTCAACAACATGACTGCCTATACATAAGATATCAATGACAACAGTTGTCAAGCTAAAATGAACGAAGGAGGTGTGGGGTCAGGAAGGAAATTCAAGAGGCTTCAGCTTGCACAAAGAACTATAAGCAACTAAGGAATGCTGAGAGGAGGAGGAAGTCTTCCCCAGAAATGAGCATACCAACTGGTTATCTAATGTAGACTGAGAAGGTTATATTTATGTATTTGGGAATATATATTTATGTATGTGCCTTCACCGTTTGTGAGAGGGCAGATTGGTTCAGCTATTATGAAAATCAGTGTGTTGGTTCTTCAAAAAGCTAGAAATCTACTATATCATCTAGTTATAACCACTCTTGAGCAAATACCCAACAAATATATGCTGTTACTTCCATCTCCATGTTCACTGCTACTCTACTTACAATTGAAAAAAAGGAAAAAGAAAAGAAAAGAGACAGGCTAGAGCATCAAACGATGAAGATAAAAGTGATTATATATATATGGGATTATATATATGGAACTGTGAGGTAAGCCAGATACAGAAGGACAGACACTGTGTCTTTTTCATATGTAGATGCTTGCTTTGAACCTTAAGGTTTATGTGTGCTTTCATTGGCATACCTGTAGAAGTCAGAAACTGAGTAAGGAACCATAACAGGAAGAAGTCAAAGGGGTTGCACAATACAGATGGTATAAATGGCGAGAGAAATGACGAACCATGAATAGCTACATGATGTGGAAATGAGTGGGCAGTATGAGGATGGACATAGGATTAAAGAGCTTTGAAAAAGTCAGTGCTCTTGTCTGCCCTCCTGGACACGATGATAAAGCTATTACTAAAGACATTCTATACTCAAGTCATTTGCAACAATGGTAGCCCATGATGTATAAATGCATGTAAGAAAAAAGAGAACAATCTTTTCAGCAACAGTGCTGGGATGTGGCGAATGGATCCCTGTGTAGAAGAATATAATTAGGTCCTTATGGGTTTACCTCTCTCTGTTCATTTTCCTATAACAACAAAAATCATGAAACTTACCAGAAAATACTTCAAAACCTGAGTATAGGCAAGGCATTTCTGAAAATTATTTCAACAGAACAGAAAATAACCCTGGGGGTTTAAAATTGGAATTGTCTAATATTAAACAGCTCTGAACACTAAGAGGGGGAAAATGACAGATTGAAGAGAAGTCTTTGCCAGCTGTTTACCCGACAAATGATTAATATTAAGAAAATAAAGAATATTAGAATAAGAAGAACTCCAAAGGGGAGGAACTACAAAAATAGTAATCCAATCAACGACTGTTTGGATAAACTTAATGAAGAATTGTCAAAAGACGCTTTACTATGGCAAATAAGGAGATAGTCTTTGCAGAAATGTAAATCAAAACTATACCGAGACACCTTTTATCCTAATCAGAGTGGCTTACAGCAAGGAAAGAAATTATGGCACGTACTAACATAGACAGGAGAGGAGCCCTTGCTTACTGTTGATGGGTATGTAAATTACACAGCTGCTATGAAAATCAATGTGACATTTCCTCCACAGACTAAACATGGGTCGATGCCCTGGGTATCTACCTAGAGGGGTCTGAGTCAGCCTCCTGAGGAGGTGCTTCCTCAGCCACCATTACTGTGTGTGATAGTCAAGTTGTAGTCTCCATGATACCGCCAATGGATGAACGGATGGGGAGAGCATAAGTGCTCACCATGGGGTTTCCACCATAGAATGAAAGAATTTAGGTCATTTTCAGGAACCGTGCAGAACTGCAGATCAGGATGTGAAAGAAATTAACTAGACACAGACAATAAGACTATTATTGGATGTTTTGTTTCCTATGCAGTCTAAATTCATATAGTGTGTGCATGTGTGTGCACATGTGTGTGTGTGTGCACGTGTGCCTGTGTGTTGATTGTAGACGGATACTCTTTGAAAAGAAGTGTGAGGAAGAAGGGATCAAGAGAGTATACTGGGGAAATGGGTGTTAGCAAAGTTCACATAAAGCACATACAAATGTAACAAAGAAACTGTCGTTTCATACAACGAAGTTTTTAAAGCCAACCTTGGAAAAGACTCATTCAAATAACTTAGGTAAAATCATGTTTTTCATTAAAATGGTAAAATCACTGAAATACATAGATTATTTTGTTTATTAAAATCCTGCCCCTTGATTCACTTAACATGAGTAATGTCTTCAATATCTAAGGATGTTAAAATAGTTTGAGAACAATTCCACTGACTATGTATCACACATTTGGTTGTTTATTTGTATGATTCCAGACTTTTGGCTTGTGGGAAGGGTGCCGAAATTAACATCCGGGGTGAAAAAAACACCAAACCAAGCAAAAAATCAAAACATAAAACTAAAATAATTAAGGTCACACTGTGAGTTGACTTGCCTTTCTGGCCTGTGGTTTTGTCATTCGTATAGATCCGACCCCAGAGGGAGGTAAAGCAAGGCTATCCCTCCTCTCCCTCCTTAATACATTACTTGTAATGATCTTTGTTTCATTCCGCTGACTTTCCAGCATTATGGCAATGCACTGTCTTACCAAGCTGACTCAATACATAGGCGGGTGGCTGGACTGACTGTGGGGAACTTTCCTAAGCTTCTGTCTTGTCATTTGTAAATAGAGAAACACATCCACAGTCTCTGACCTCACACTAGGCGCTATCATCTCAACAGTAATATGTTTACAAGCTAAGTACAGAGACCAACCACTATAATTAATAATAATCTCAAAATATTCAAGAAATGGTGGCAACTTTCTTTTTTGTTTTTTTTGGTTTTTCGAGACAGGGTTTTTCTATACAGCCCTAGCTGTCCTGGAACTCACTCTGAAGACAAGGCTGGTCTCGAACTCAGAAATCCGCCTGCCTCTACCTCCCAAGTGCTGGGTTTAAAGGTGTGTGCCACCACTGCCCAGCAAGTGGCAGCTTTCAAACACAAATGATAGTCACCTCCCCTAGAAGAATTTTACTTTTTTTTAAAAAAATGAAACATTTGTCGGGTTTCATTTATTAAAAATATTTTTAAATATTTTTCCACGGCTCAACATAGGTTTGCACTGCTGTACGGACCACTGCTTTCCAGAACTAGCCCAGGCTGGTTGTGTAAATAAATCTGTATTGGAAAACAGGGACATACCTTGAATCACATCATTCATATATTATTAATCATTCATATTTCTTTTTCATCGTCGTGCCAGAGTGAATAACTGCAGCAGACTTCAAGAGCCAAGAAAAACTAAAATATTTACTACTCGTCTCATGACAAAAAAAATTACCGATCCTTGATCATTTATTATTGTTAATAATACGAATGTTGAGTTAATTGTAACGTTTCCGTGAAATCTGGTGCACAGGGCTTCATAATTTCCAAACTCCCTGTTACACAGTCCTAAATTTAGTAATCAGGTGCATCCTAGCTGGTAATATTTTCATCGATCAGCAGAGGGCGGGCTTGATCCAGTAAAGCTCCTTGCACACAAATAGCCCTTTATCAGTCAGTCTGGCAAAGTTCGTAGGCTGTTAGGAGTGTGTTTTCTCTATCTTTAATAGCAGTGAAAAGAATTAGAACAGCACAAAACTCCTGTCCTGTTCCTGTATGCTCGTCAGCGAGGAAACAGTCTCCACCTCACCCTCTCTTCTCTTGGTCGTGGTTTATAGGGACCACGAATATTTCAATTAGTAACAGCAGTTTGGCTGCAGAAGGGGGGGATTTTTCCACCAAGATGACAGAACATGCCAAGTGACAGAGGCTGCTCTCTCTCCCCCCTCCATCTCAGTACCCTGCTGCCTCTCTGCAGAACCGATGCCATTAGCGTGGAGTCATTGTCTATTGTAAGGAAATATAAAAGAGGATCATTAGAAGAAGTTCAGATTTCTTCAGTGGCTCTCCGGTTTTCCTGATCAACACAAGGGCTGTCTGAAAAGTGAGACATTTCCAAGGAGAATGTCCTGCAGGACTAAAGAATGCTGGGGCCCTAAAGAGAGCCTGAAAAAACCCACCTACCAGCAGACCAGACAAAGGCTGCAGGTTGGGGCCTCTGCTTTGAAAGACCTGATTAATGTGAGGTCTTGTTACCTGCACTATCGCTGTTTTCTTATGAGTGAAAGGTTTCGCATTCTTAATTTGTCTTGGGGATGGGAAAAGGGAGGGCAAACTTGCCTGACAAGGGTCTAAGGGTGAGGGAGATCCATTTGCGCTCTGAAAAATAACAGACACAAAAGATGCAGGGCCTTGTACAAATCCACACCAAAGGTGGTTTCTGAAAAGGCAGGCGTAGGGCGCCATCCCTGAGACACTTAAAGAATAAAGTATAGGCTCCCGCAGTTGCTTCAAAATAAAAGCCATCCATTATACTAGAGTAGAAACAGATTCAAAGAACTCGGTGGGAGAAAAAAAAAACATTCTTAGGGAGAAGTGGGAAAACCAAAAGGCGTGTGTACAAAGATTAAAAACAAAATGATGTTTATGCCTCATTACTGTATATTTCATTGTTTAATAGGCTATGCTAAGCTGCATTTGAAGTCTTTTAGAATGGTGTACTAACGATACGCACAATTTCATATCAACTATAAAATGATGCATATAAAATGATGTATATAATTTTATCATAATTATATAAGTAACAAATATATATGGGTATAGACACATCGCATACTTTAAATATTTGGAGGTGTTTTTTGCAAGAGAAATTTTATGTATATATAATTTATAAATGTATATGAGTGCCCATACTTAACTGAAATATTTGGAGACATTTTGTGAGAGAAATAGAATAATAGGTCTGATAACTTACGGCTGCTGTTCCATGTGGAGAAAAGGGGAAGAGAGAAAAGACAGCATGTATATGTGCCTGTGTGTGTGCCTGTGTGTGTAGAGAGGGAAGGGAAAGGGGAAGAGAGAAAAGAAGGCATGAGGGAGGCATCTATGCAGGTAAACTTGTTCAAGTACACTATCTAGTAGGTGCTAACATTTACAGAACCCGGCAATTTTTACTACATTGTTAAAAACAATACATACTAGGAAATGGGAGCAGGACACGTTTTTTGACATGCTTTGGGGAGATAGTAATTTATGCCGCGTTCTTTAAGATAACTGTTAAGCATGGAATAATTGAGAATTTTGCCTCTGATCAAGGTCTGCTCACTTAGAAAGCAGTTGTTTCGGTTGTTGCGTTTTGTTTGTTATTTAAGCAGGCTTTTGTGTGAAGGACTAGTGAAGAAAATCCATAATTTTCATTAAGTAGAAAACACCGGCCAGTAAGTAGGCAGTGAAATGTAATAAGTAGACGGCTATCTCAATAATACTCGTAGTCATCACGGTGGATACTAGTTAGTAGTCAGCACAGTAGAAGGGTAGTTTGGCTTAACTAGACTTACCTAGCCAACCTATTAGAATTTCACTCTTACACTAATAAATATTGTCACAGCCTCATCCTCTGTGTTATAGCCAGTCTCCAACATGTCCTAAGAGGAAATTAAAACTACAAGTGCATGTTCATAGTTGAGCAATGGTTTCTTTGACAGTATTTAGTGTTTTAAAAAACTACACATTTACTGTTCGGCATTCTAGGCTGTGATTTCATTACTGATCCTTTCTGATTTTTCCATTTCCCAAGGCTAGGTGAGTCCCTCACAAAATATATATATATATCTGTTTGTTTTAAAACAAAAACAAAAAATTGCAAACAAGTTTTGGTCAGAGCCTGCAAACTCAACTTCTAAGTTTTTGCATTATCAGTCATATTAAAGGAAGAAAAGTAAATTACTGTCTACATACAGAGTGTCACAATGTGCTCCAGTTCCCATGTCCTAATACAGACCAGACAGATTTGTAATCCACTGGTGAAAGCAGCAACACTAACCTTACCA
Organism: Apodemus sylvaticus; assembly: GCF_947179515.1. NCBI lineage: Eukaryota > Metazoa > Chordata > Mammalia > Rodentia > Muridae > Apodemus > Apodemus sylvaticus. The sequence goes on from NC_067489.1 coordinate 37,688,747, forward strand.
ATGTATCCCATGAACAATAGAATTTAATAAGATCAATGGAAAATGAAAATTACAAAAAATATATACTTGTCATAATGAGAGTGATTACTATCCATGCCTATTTGCCCTGAGGAGCAATATGGAGTGAAAGAGGTGTAGGAGGAATCTGCCTGACATTATACAAGAAGCTTCATCTCTTGAGGTTCAATTTCCGTGTCTGAAAAACAGTGACAATAATATTTCCCTATATGTCTTTATAGTCCTTAGACACTGGTGGCTCTTCCCTCTCTCCTTTCTATGGAAAACAGATACCATGAAAAAAAACACCTTGTCTCTGTGAACACACACATAGACAAAGACACACACACACACACACACACACACACGCATACACACACACACACTCAGACATATACACACAGGAACACACACAGGCACATATACATACACATGGACACACAGACACAGAAACACACATGGACATACACAGAGACTCACTCACTCACACTTAAGCTTGACTTCTGAGGCTTAAAATATTAGACACAGTGAATAGAATGATGCTTCTCAATCTTAATGCTGTGTGCAATGCTCTAACACAGTTCTTTGTGCTATAGTAACCACCAACTATAAAATTATTTTTGTTGCAGTTTCATTGTTGTACCAGCTTGCAATCCCACAAACAATAGAGGACTATTCCTCTTTCTCCACATCCTCGCCAGCATCTGCTGTCACCTGAGTTTTTTTTTATCTTAGCCATTCTGGCTGGGTTGTTTTGATTTGCATTTCCCTGATGACTAAGGATGTTGAACATTTCTTGAGGGGTTTCTCGGCCATTTGAGATTCCTCAGTTGAGAATTCTTTGTTTAGCTCTGTACCCATTTTTAATAGGGTTATTTGATCCTCTGGAGTTTAACTTTTTGAGTTCTTTGTATATCTTGAATATTAGCCTTCTTATCAGGTGTAGGACTGGTAAAGATCTTTTCCTAGACTGTTGGTTGTCATTTTGCTCTATTGGCAGTGTCCTTTGCCTTACAGAAGCTTTGCAATTGTATGAGGTCCCATTTGTTTATTGCTGATCTTCAAGCATAGCCATTGGTGTTCTGTTCAGGAAATTTTCCCATGTGTGCCCATGTGTTCGAGGCTATTCCCCACTTTTTCTTCTATTAGTTTCAGTAATATCTGGTTTTATGTGGAGGTCCTTGATCCACTTGGACTTGAGATAAGAATGCATCAATTTCCATTCTTCTACATGCTGACCACCAGTTGAACCAGTACCATTTGTTGAAAATGCTATCTTTTTTCCACTGGATAATTATAGCTCCTTTGTCAAAGATTAAGTAACCATAGGTGTGTGGGTTCATTTCTGGGTCTTCAGTTCTATTCCATTAATCTACCTGCCTGTCTCTGTACCAATACCATGCAGTTTTTACTGCTCTCTCTTTTTAATGCAGCTTGAGGTCAGGGATGGTGATTCCCCCAGAAGTTCATTTCTTGTTGAGAATAGTTTTCACTATCCTGAGTTTTTTGTTATTCTAAATGAACTTGCAAGTTGCTCTTTCTAACTCTATGAAGAATTGAGTTAAAATTTTGACTAGGATTGCATTGAATCTGTAGGTTGCTTTCAGGAGTACTACTCAGCAATTAAAAACATTGCATTGACTTCATGAAATTCTTAGACAAATGGATGGAACTGGAAAATATCATTCTGAGTGAGGTAACCCAATGACAAAAGAACAGACATGATATGCATACACTTATAAGTGGCTATTAGCCCCAAATCTCACAGCACACAAAATATAATTCATAGACCACAGGAAGCTCAAGAAGGAAAACCAAGGTATGGATGTTTTCAGTCCTTATTATAAACGGGAACAAAATACTCAAGGGAGGAAATAAAGAGACAACGTGTGGAGCAGAGACTGGAGGAAATGCTATCCAGAGACTGCCGTGCCTGGGGATTTATCCCATATACAGACAGCAAACCCAGACACTATTGTGGATGCCAACAAGTGCTTATTGATAGGAGCCTGATAACAGCTGTCTTCTGAGAGTCTCTGCCAGAGTGTGACAAATACAGAGGCAGATGCTCCCAGCCAACCATTGGACTGAGCACTGGGTTCCCAATGGAGGAATTGGAAAAAGGACTGAAGGAGCTCAAGAGGCTTGCAACCCGTTAGGAAGAACAACAATATCAACCAACTAGAACCCCCCAGAGCTCTCAGGGACTAAATCACCAACCAAAGAGTACACATGGAGGAACCCATGGCTCCAGCCTCATATGCAGCAGAAGATGGCCTTGTCTGACTTCAGTGGGAGGAGAGACCCTTGGTACAGTGCAGGCTCAATGCCCCAGTGTAGGGGACTGCCAGGATGGGGAGGCAGGAGTGGGTGGGTTGGTGGAGGAGCACCCTCATAGAAGCTGGGGGAGGGAGAATGGGATAGGGGGTTTCCTGATGGAAACCAGGAAAGAGGATAACATTTGAAATATAAAGAAAATATAAAAGAAAAAAGAGAATAAAACTGGACCTCAGAGATTACTTGAGAAGTAAACTTTTTGACATAACCCTTGAGAATAGCAACATGGCTCAGTTTCTCCTGCCCCTTCTTCCTGCTCTTCCTCCTCCTGAACACTAGATTTGCTTCATGCTAGCATCCTGACTGACAGAAATGATGACTGGTGGATTCCACGTCAAGGCTTTGTCTCTTGGTGCTAAATGCAAACCCAAGAGACCAGGCTATTGCCCTCAGGAATCTTATAGGCGAATATTCATGTCTGTATTTCACTACTTAGACTTAGGGGAAGTGGTTTTGTTATCTGGCCATGGTGGTGAAGAGTTCAAGGGCAACCTGGACTACATGAGGACAAACTGCCTTGGAATGTAGCTCAGGTAAAGCACCTGCAAAGAATGCACAGGATCTTGGTTTGTTTCTCAGCTCTCTCTTAGAATGATATATACTGAGGTCTGCATTACCACTTAACTTGGCTGCCTAAGGTCCTCCACTTTAAAAATAATTGTAATAGAACCTAACCCCAAATCATCTTGTAAAGATGAGATAAATGCATCTAAAACAGTTCTCCAAGTACACAACTGTACTGGCTGGTTTTGTGTGTCAACTTGACACAGGCTGGAATTATCACAGAGAAAGGAGTTTCAGTTGGGGAAGTGCCTCCATGAGATCCAGCTCTGAGGCATTTTCTCAATTAGTGATCAAGGGGGGAGGGCCCCTTGTGGGTGGTGCCATCCCTGGGCTGGTGTTCTTGGGTTCTATAAGAGAGCAGACTGAGCAAGCCAGGGGAAGCAAGCCAGTAAGGAACATCTCTACATGGCCTCTGCATCAGCTCCTACTTCCTAACCTGCTTAAGTTCCAGTCCTGACTTCCTTTTGTGATGAACAGCAATGCAGAAGTGTAAGCTGAATAAACCCTTTCATCCCCAACTTGTTTTTTGGTCAGGATGTTTGTGCAGGAATAGAAACCCTGACTAAGACAGCAACACACCCAAGAAATTACAGTCTCCATCGCTCTTCCCTCCTTTAGTTATAGAAATCAGACTAAGCTTTTTCACTGTCAAGAAGATAAACTGTTTTCCTACATTGTGTTTTGAAGTCCAGTGAAACAACAACAACAAAAATTCCCTTCTTCAATTAACTTTGGAAGAATCTGCCTTTGCCTTGAAATTTCAAGTTATAACCATCTTAAGTCTGCTAATGTTTTATTAGCAGTTCTAAGGATATAAGATTGTTGCTCTTTAGTTCCACACCAGTATTCAGCTTTACTATCCCTCCACTACCCAGTCTTTCCCTAAAATGAGACCACTTCATTTTTCTTTAAAAGACATGGAACATCAAACAGTAGAAAGCCCTTAAATACTTTGAAACAACAAGATCATCTTGGATTATCAATTTCTACCTTAAATCCCATTACAACTACCCTCATAAGAAAAGGAAAAGGGAGATTTGAGACACCAAAGAGGAAAAGTCTCAGACAGAAAATGGAAAAGACCATGTGATCATAGAGGCAGAAAGGGGTCGGATGTGGCCACATGCCAAGGAAGGCGGATAGCCACCAGCAGCTAGAAGAGACAAGAAATTAGTTCCTCTTAAGTCCCAGAAGGAATTCAGTCTTGCTAATGATAGCATTTCAAAATCTAAGGACTATAAAGAGAAAACCTTTGGTGTTAAGCATCTGGGATTTGTGGGGTTTTTTTCTTAACCACTTTCAAACTTTCATCAAAGTACATTTGCCCTTCATCTTTCAGACTAGGACTGAGAAGATGAAATCCATGCATGTTCATGAAGATGTGTCCAGAGCTCAGGATGCCTAACAGACACATCCATTTCATCACTACTAGTCTGAGCTTTCTGAGCTGCCTCTGCACCAGGAACCACAAGTTTTTTGGTTCTGGAGAAGTTCTCTACTTTGCCTTATTTCTCTGTTTTATTCTGCTGTTTTGTGAGAACTAGACTCGCCATACTTCATCTGATGCCAAGTATGGCACGGACTTTTCTGTCACTGTAAATGACCTGAGGAAAAAACAACTTAAAAAGGAGAAAAATCTACTTTGGCTTGTGATTATAGAGATATTAGCCTATGGCTGGCTGACTCCATTGCTTTAGAAAAAAGACAAGAGCATGGACTATTCTCACACCCCACTATTATGTGGTGGTTACATATGCCAGGGAAGCTGCTTGCATCAACTAGACCGAGAAGTGAAGACAGAGACATGAGGTAAGAGGATAAACTGTCAAAGGTGAGCTCCCTATGAACCAGTTTCTAGTTCCCACCATTGCCCATAGCCCAATAAGCTATGAATCCATAGATGAACATAGATCCTGGCCATGAGTCACTTCCCACAGGCCCCACTTCAGAACACTACCTCATTGGAGACCATGCCTTCAATACAGAGTTGAAAACTTCAGCACCAAGCCACATGTTTCCTGGGATAAGGTTTGTTACACAGTTCCTGCCTACAGATAGATTAGGTCTTAAAAGGAAGTCTTTTTCCACAGTAAGTTGAGATCAAAAAGTTAGGAGAAAAGAGGTGCTGGCAAGGATGTGGAGAAAGAGGAACTTTCCTCCACTGCTGGTGGGTTTGCAAACTGGTACTACCACTCTGGAAGTCAGTGTGGCGGTTCCTCAGAAAACTGGGAATGATGCTTCCAGAGGACCCCACTACACCACTCCTGGGCATATACCCAGAGGATTCCCCAGCATGTAATTAGGATACATGCTCCACCACTATGTTCATAGCAGCCTTATTTATAATAGCCAGAAGCTGGAAAGAACCCAGATGTCCCTCAACAGAGGAATGGATACCAAAAAATGTGGTATATTTACACAATGGAGTACTATTCAGCAATTAGAAACAATGAATTCATGAAATTCTTAGACAAATAGATGGAACTGGAGAACATCATCCTAAGTGAGGTAACCCAGTCTTAAAAGAACACTCATGGTATGCACTCACTGATAAATGGATATTAGCCTAGAAGCTTTGAATACCCAAGACACAATTCACATATCAAATGATGCCCAAGAAGAAGGAAGGAGTGGCCCGGTCCTGGAAAAGCTCAGTGCAGCAGTGTCAGGAATAACAGGACAGGGAAGTGGGAAGGGGTGCATTGGGGAACAGGGGGAAGGAAGAGGGCTTATGGGACTTTCAGGGAGGGGGTATCTAGGAAAGGGAAACTCACTTGAAATGTAAACAAAGAATATATCAAATAAAAAAAAAGAAGAAGCTTAAACCAATATACACACATAAGCAAATTGAACGGCCCTATTCAGATAATGAGAAGACAATTAAGATTAATTGAGAAGGTTAGACTAAATTGCAAGGACTAATATCTGGTTGTTTAACTCTGGTTATAAAACTACTTACCCAGGAGATATATAACATTATAATTTGATTTTTAAAAAGTACCCTGGCCACAAGCTTTCTTTATATATTTTCCCCAAAACCATTCAATCTAAAACCATATGAGCTGTGGCTTTTCTAATTAGCATCAGAGATGCAACCTTCTTAAAAACTGTCTTAACTATTCATGAACTGGGGTGGAAGGTGAAACATCAGTCTTGAAGCACACAAAAAGAGCTGACTATGAGTCTCCTCCTTTCTTTTGGAAACCGTGCCCTTTTCCAGTTCACCTCAGGGATTCCCTCTACCTCTTCCCCATCCCACAGAGATCAGGTTTCTCTCTCTTTTAGACTAAGACGTCTGATAGGATCTAGACTTGACTGAAGATTTAGCTGCGACTAGCCAACAGCAAAATTTCCAAATGAGTCTCTCCTTGTGACATTCCATTTTAAATCATCTCTGAAAACGCCCTAAATGGTATTGAAAATTCAGTTCATTCATAGAGAACTAAGGTGAATTCTGTCACAAGGCATCATTTTCTACAGCCCTTTCTCACTTCAGGGTCACCAACACCACCTAGCAATTTTACCAAGGGTTTTTCTTAAAATTATTTAAATTTTACCAGTGCAAATGCTAAACAAAATCAATTTTTGTTTCCAATTTTATTTATGGTTCACCCTACACATAGGTCAATTCACTCCACAGTTCTCTGAAACCACAGTACTTCCGGACATAAGAGTGGACCAAGCACAGGCTTCTGATTCTTCGTGCATTCTAGGTACATCACTCACACTCTTACGTACCATGAGTGGACAAGGATGTAACTGAGATTCTCAATGACCTGAGCCTTTTCCAACAAACATAATACAGTTCTAGTAATTGGCCTTCACTGATATAGTGCCAAAACAGAGGCCTGTACCATTGCTTGTGGCTCCAAATACATTACCAAACTAGGAACATAAATATTGCTTCCTTCAAAGAGCTTATAGTGAGCTATAGTAGTTGATATAAAAGTAGTAGCACTGCTTCTATATTATGGGGGGGGGGCATATATTGAAACTTTCAAAAATAGAAGACTATGATTCACTGCCCCCAATTTAATACAAAAGTAAACTGAGGCACAGAGTTAGGTGACTTACCCAATTGCTAACATTTCTCAATAACCCTAAGAGACCTCCAGTGTTTACCTTAGTGCAGCACAGATTAGTGAATAAACCAATCCATCGCCACTGAACTAGAATGGGATTTTTGTCATTCAGCTGTTTTGTACAACCCACCCAACTGAAAGTACTCAGTAATTTCCAAATCTAAAAACACAAAAGTAATATAAACTTTTCACGTTCACATAAGAACAAACAATTATAACTTTAGTGTGGAATTCCTGCTGTAACAAAACCATGTTGGTGTTTACCAGTACATGGCTATGTCTATGTTGTATCATTACACAATTTGGTGTCTCTCACTCTTGCAGCCACTGCCCTGCACCTAGATGCACTCAATGCAACGACAGGGACTTAGCCCCATAGACCAGTGCCCTGTGCATCAGCAATGCTTGTTTAGCGTTCAGTCTTGTTTCTTAGAGCACAATGGGGAGATAGACTATGGCAGCGACACGGATGTGTGCTGATTTTCACCGAGACTGTACCCTAAGAGAAACTGCATAAAAGCGCCAAAATAATGAAGTGGAGAAAGAACAATTTCTGACAAATGTTCCTGAGACAAAATGATAATGCATATGCAGAAAGGTGAATGTGAACCCTTACTTTATACCATCCACATAATACAAAAGTAGCTTATTTTGTATTATGAACCTAAAACTAAATATAAAGCTATAAAGGGCTTAAATAAAAACATAGAGATAAATGTCAGTGATATTTGATTGTGCAGCAACTTTACAACAGCAAACACAAAGTAATGAAAGAGTTTAATGGACATAAAAAAATTAAAACCTTTGCACTTCAAAACACCCTGAGTTAATGAAGAGACACCATAGAAGAAAAATGTTTGAGTATCCTGTTTCTGAAACATGTTTGTATCTAAATTATATAAAAAGGTCTTTAGAACTCAATAATTCAAAAGAAAAGTAATTCAGTTAAAAAATAGGGCAAAATATCTAAATACTATTGATATTTTGTTACTGTAACTACTTTTAGTCTTCTTATCTAGTATCAGTATATTATACAGAGTATACTATATACTATATATATATATCAAGTATAATGAAAGAAAAGTCCAGGAAACATCTAACACAAGACTCTCCATGAAATGTTATAAAGTAAACATAGCCTTATAAAGACATATACCAAATCCCTTTTGGTAAACGCCATCATACTGAAAGGCTTTTATGTCATGACCACTATTTACTCTTTGGTCATGCTGGAATCCATTTGTCAGCTTCCATTTCTTATCACCATCCTTGGAAAGCTATTTGTATGGTGCTATTTATGCAGCAAAGAAAACTCAGAGCTGCAATGTGAATCTCCCCCCAATTTTGTTGGTGACCACTGGCGTTGGGGTTCTTATTGTTACTGAAACTCCTTTGGTGCCTGCCCCTCAGGAACATATTTCCTTCATCATGTCCTTGGCAGAAACAGAACTCGTGGCTTTGAAGTCACCTTCTGAGTTCTTTGCTTTCAATCAACTTAAATCTTACACTGTTGTACCCTTCTCTCCTTCACAGCTAAGTACAAAATCATGTAAGGCAGACTGAGTTTCCTATAATACTTTAAATAGGGTTGTATTCAACAATATTGTGGGTAGGGTTGACCTGATGCAACAGAATACACTAACAGGGTAATAGAAGGGGAGATAAAAGTCCTCATGAAGAATCAAACAGCTATTATCTTACCCTTCTGTGGCTTGCTTTTAAGACTCACTTAGTTCATTTTGTTTCCGTTGATAATAATAGCCCTATTTTTTAAGAGTAATTTGTTTCTATTCAAATGAAATCTTAGTCACGCGGTGCGTACAGATAGCATGGATGGGACTCTGGCTTATTGTGTCCTTATCACATCTTTACCAAAAGTCTGTGCCATGTGTGTCATCTGCCACCTGTCTAAAATATTCCCACTGCACAATCTGTTTCCGTGTTCTGCCACCGAAACAAATTGTCATTAATAGCCGTAAGACAAGCCATATAATTCAGGGCCTCTATCTAACTTAGCATAGTTCTTGGACAAGAAGCAACACTGTAAGCCACTGGGTTGATACAAACTGATGATCAAATAGTGGTCAAATAGCCCATGCAACTATCAATATGAGAATTTCATGAAACATGAAAATGAAAAAGCCATCCTTTTTCCTGGAGCCCCAAAGGGTGAAGTGTTGTTGTTGTTGTTGTTGTTTGTTGTTGTTGTTTTATTTTTTAACTCCCAATGCCTTCTTTTCTTTCTGGTCATGACAGAAGTATTTTCTCTATATACAGCTTAGCAGCTCACTAAAGCAAATGACTCAATAGAGACTGAAGCAATATAGTTGAATAATTGATGCATTGAGTCCTTCTCAAAGTCACTTGAAAAATGACCACTGTAAGAAGGATTTACTTCTGGTAAATGGTCTGTGTTAAAGGGCACGTAACAGAACAGACTAGGTAGGCAGTAACCAGCAGCAGGGTGAGGAGACCTAACTGTCTGATACTAACCCTCTGCTAACCCATCTTCAACAATACAGTTAGGGTCAGCACCACTTTGCTCTCAACTACTACTAACCGTACACTCACGAAATACTCATACAATTCATTTTCTAGGCTGCCTGGATAATCAAAACTGAGTATAATGCTAAAAAAAAACTGGAGCAATTTTTTAAATATATGTTGAATTCTCAAATCTAATAAAAAAAAGACGGTAAATAAACCATTCTAGTAGCAACATGAATGAAAGAATGGAAGATTAGGGAGAGAGGTCCATCTCTAATTTCTTTTGGGGGGGATATTGTATTTATTTACATTTCAAATGTTATCCCCTTTCCCAATACCCACCACAGGAAACCCCCCTATCCCCTCCCCCTGCTTCTATAAGGGTCTTTCCCCACCCACCCACCCACCTACCCACCCACTCCCACCTCCCCAACCTCAGATTACCCTATGCTGGGGGCATCAAGCCTTCACAAGACCAAGGGCCTCTCCTCCCATTGAGGCCAGACAAGGCCATCCTCTGCTACATATGAGGCTAAAGCCACGGGTCTCTCCATGTGTACTTTTTGGTTGGTGGTTTAGTCCCTGGGAGTTCTAGATGAGTCTGGTTGGTTGACATTGTTGTTCTTCCTATGGTGTTGCAAACCCCTTCAGCTCCTTCAGTCTTTTCTCTAACTTCTCCATTGGGAACACAGTGCTCATCTAATGATTGGCTGCAAGCATCTGCCTCTGTATTTGTCAGGCTCTGGCAGAGTCTCTCAGGAGACAGCCATATCAGGCTTGTGTCAGCAAGCATTTCTTAGAATCCACAATAGTGTCTGGTTTGCAAACTGTATATGAAATGGATCACCAGGCGGGGCAGTGCCTGGATAGACTTTCCTTCAGTCTCTGCTCCACACTTTATATCCTTATTTTTCCCCCTTGAGTGTTTTGTTTCCCCTTATAAGAAGGACTAAGCACCAGGGAGTGGTGCCACAGGCCTTCAATCCCAGCACTTGGGAGGCAGAGGCAGGTAAATTTCAGAGTTCTAGGCCAGCCTGGGCTACAGAATTAGTTCTTGGACAGCCAGTCTTGAAAAAAAAAACAAAAAAGAAGAAAAAAAGAAGGATTGAAGCATCTACACTTTGGTCTTCCTTCTTGAGCTTCATGTGGTCTGTGAATTATATTTTGGGTATTCCAAGCTTTGGGGCTAATATCCATTTATCAGTGAGTGCATGTGTGTTCTTTTGTGACTGGGTTACCTTACTCAGGATGATATTTTCTAGTTCCATCCATTTACCTAGGAATTTCATGAATTCATTGTTTTTAATAGCTGAGTAGTACTCCATTATATAAATATACCACATCTTCTGTATCCATGCCTCTGTTGAAGGGCATCTGGGTTCTTACCAGCTTCTGGCTATTATAAATAAGACTGCTATGTACATTGTGTGGAGCATGTTATATGTTGGAGCATCTTTGGGGTATATGCCCAGGAACAGTATAGATTGGTCCTCAGGTCCACATATCCACATATCCAATTTTGTCAACCACCAGATTGACTTCAGGAGTGGTTGTACCAGTTTGCAGTCCCACCAACAATGGAGGAGTGTTCCTCTTTTTTCCACATCCTTGCCAGCATCTGCTGTCACCTGAGGTTTTTTGTTCTTTTTCCTTTTTTTAATTCAGTATTTTCTTTATTTACATTTCAAATGCTATCCCCTATCCACCTTTCACCTCCAAAACCTCCTACCATCCCCATTTCCCCTGCTCACTAACACACCCACTCCTGCTTCCCTGTCCTGGGATTCTCCTACACTGGGCATCTAGACTTCACAAGACCAACGGCCTCTCCTCTCAGTGATGTCCAATAAGGCCATCCTCTGTTACATATGCAACTGGAGCCATGGGTCCCTCCATGTGTACCCTTTGTTTGGTGGGTTAGTCCCTGGAACCTCTGGGAGTACTGATTGGTTCATATTGTTGTTCCAACTATGGGGCTGCAAACCCCTTCAGCTCGTTGGGTTCTTTCTCTAGCTTCTCCATTGCAGACCCTTTGCTCAGTCCATTGGATGGCTATGAGCATCCACTTCTGTATTTGTCAGGCACTGGCAGAGCCTCTCAGGAGACACCTATATTAGTCTGCTGTCAGCAATAACTTGCTGGCATCCACAATAGTGTCTGGGTTCAGTAACTGTACATGGGATGGATCTCCAGGTGGGGCATTCTCGAAATGGCCTTTCCTTCAGTCTCTGCTCCACACTTTATCTCTGTATCTCCTCCTATGTGTATTTGGTTCCCCTCCCTTCTTAAAAGGACTAGAATATCCACACTTTGGCCTTCCTTCTTGATCTTCATATGGTCTGTGAGTTGTATCTTGGGTTTTTCAAGCTTTTGGGCTAATATCCATTTATCAATAAGTACATACCATGTATGTCCTTTTGTGATTGGGGTACCTCACTCAGGATGATATTTTCTAGTTCCATCTATTTGCCTAAGAATTTCATGAATTCATTGTTTTTAATATGTCCAATATTCTGAGAAACCACCAAACTGCTTTCCAGAGTTATTGCACCAACTTGCAATCCCACCAGCAATGGAGGAGTGTTCCTCTTTCTCCACAAGCTCGCCATGCATTTCCCTGATGACTAAGGATGTTGAACATTTCTTTAGATATTTCTGAGCCCATCAAGGTTCCTCAGTTGAGAATTCTCTGTTTAGCTCTGTTCCCCACTGTTTAATAGGGTTATTTGGTTCTCTGGAGTCTAACTTCTTGACTTCTTAGTAAATATTGAATGTTAGCCCTCTATCAGTTGTAGGATCGATAAAGCGCTTTCCCCAGACTGTTGGTTGTTCTTTTATCCTATTGGAAGTATTCTTTGCCTTACATAAGCTTTGCAATTTTATGAGGTCACATTTATCAAATCTTGATCTTAGAGCATAGCCATTGGTGTTCTGTTGAGGAAATTTTCCCCTGTGCCCATGTGTTAGAGATTCTTCCCCACTTTCTTTTCTATTAGTTTTAGTGTATCTGCTTTAATGTGAAGGTCCTTGATCCACTTGGACTTGAGTTTTGTACAAGGAGATAAGAATGGATGGATTTTCACTCTTCTACATGCTGAACTCCAGTTGAAACAGCAACATTTGTTGAAAATGTTGTCTTTTTCCCACTGGATGGTTTTATCTCCTTTCTCAAAGATCAAGTGACCATAGGTGTGTGGGTTCATTTCTGGGTCTTCAGTTCTATTCCATTGATCTTCCTGCCTGTCTCTATACCAATACCATACAGTTTTTATTACTATAGCTCTGTAATACAGCTTGAAGTCAGGGATGGTAATTCCCCCAGAAGTTATTTTATTGTTGAGAATAGTTCTCACTATCCTGGGGTCTTTGTGATTCCAAATGAATTTGCAAATTGCTTTTTCTAATTCTATGAAGATTTGACCTGGAATTTTGATGGAGAGGGACTGTGTTGAATCTGTAGATTGCTTTCCGGCAAGATTGCCATTTTTACTATATTAATCCTGTCAATCCATGAGTATGGGAGATTTTCCATCTTCAGATCTGAAGGAAGTTCAGTTCATCCTTCAGAGCCTTGAAGTTCTTGTCATACAAATCTTTCACTTGCTTGGTTAGAGTCACACCAAGGTATTTTATATTATTTTTAACTATTGTGAAGGATGTCCTCTCTCTAATTTCTTTCTCAGCTTGTTTATCCTTTGAGTAGAGGAAGTCTACTTATCTGTTTGAATTAATTTTATATCCACCCACTTTGAAGAATTTTTTTTTATCAGATGTAGTTCTCTGGAGGAATTTTTGCAGTCACTTAAATATACTATCATAACATCTGCAAATAGTGATATTTTGACATCTTTCTTTCCAATTTGTATCCCTTTTATCTCTTTTTGTTGTCTAATTGCTCTGACTAGGACTTGGAGTACTATATTGAATAGGTAAGGAGATATCAGACAGTCCTGTCTAGTCCCTGATTTTGAATGGGATTGCTTCCAGTTTCTCTTCATTTAGTTTGATGTTGGCTTCTAGTTCGCTGTATACTGCTTTCACTATGTTTAGGTATGGGCCTTGAATTCCTGATCTTTCCAAGACTTTAATCATGAAAGGGTGTTGGATTTTGTCAAATGCTTTCTCAGCATCTAATAAGATGGTCATGTGTTTTTTTTTTCTTTTTTGTGGGTTTTTTTGTTTATGTAGTGGATTACATTTATGGATTTCCATATATTGAACCATCCTTGAATCCCTGTGATGATGGATGATCATTTTGATGTATTCTTGGATTTGGTTTGACAGAATTTTATTGAATATTTTTTGCATCAATATTCAGAAGGAAAATTGGTCTGAAGTTCTCTTTCTTTTTTGGGTCTTTGTGTGGATTAGGTATGAGCGTAATTGTAACTTCTTAGAATGAATTGGTCAGTGTTTGTTCTGTTTCTATTTGTGGAAGAGTTTGAAGAGTATTGGAATTAGGTCTTCTTTGAAGGTCTGATAGAATTCTGCACTAAACCTATCTGGTCCTAGGCTTTTTTGTTTGTTTGTTTGTTTGTTTGTTTTGTTTGTTTGTTTGTTTGTTTTGTTTGGGAGACTTTTAATGACTACTGCTATTTCATTAGGGGTTATAGGACCATTTAGATGGTTTATCTGAGCATAACTTAACTTTGGTACCTGGTCTAGAAAATTGTCCATTTTCTCCAGATTTTCCATTATTGCTGAGTATAGGCTTTTGTAGTAGGTGATTTTTTTGGATTTCCTTGGTTTCTGTTGTTATGTCTCCCTTTTCATTTCTGATTTTGTTCATTTGGATACTGTCTCTGTGCCCTCTGGTATTCTGACTAAGGGTTTATCTATCCTGTTGATTTTTTCAAAGAGCCAGCTCCTGATTTTGTTGATTCTTTGTATAGTTCTCTTTGTTTTTACTTGGTCGATGATTTCCTGCCGTCTATCCTTCTTGGATATATTCTCGCCTTTTTGTTCTAGAGCTTTCAGGTATGCTTTCAAGTTTCTACTGTATGCTCTCTCTAGTTTAGAAAGAACATTTTGGAGGCACTCAGAGCTATGAGTTTTCCTCTCAGCACTGTTTTCTTTGTGTCCTGTAAGTTTGGGTATGTTGTGCCTTCATCTTCATTGAATTCTAAAAGTGTTTAATTTCTTTCTTCCATGACCAAGTTATCATTGAGTATTATTCAGGTTCTATATGTATGTGGGCTTTCTGTGGTTTTTGTTGTTATTGAAGACCAGCTTTAGTCCACGGTGATCTGATAGGATACATGGGATTATTTCAATCTTCTTGTATCTGTTGATGTTTGTTTTGTTTGTGTTATGGCCAATTTTGGAGAAGGTACCATGAGGGGCTTAGAAGGTGTATTCTTTTGTTTTAGGATGAAATGTTCTATAGATATCTGTTAAATCCATTTGCTTCATATCGTCTGTTAGTTTCACTGTGTCTCTGTTTTGTTTCTGTTTCCATGATCAGTCCATGGATGAGATTAGAGTGTTGAAGTCTCCCACTATTATTGTGTGGGTGGGTGAGTGAGTGGGGGAGCATCCTCATAGAAGCAGGTAGAGAGGAATAAGATAGGGGGTTTCTGGAAGGGAAACCAGGAAAGGTGATAACATTTGAAATATAAATAAATTTAATTTCCTATAAAAAATAAAGGAGGCAAAGAGGATGATTTCAACTTGTAAGCATAATTTGTATGGGAATGGAGAGATAGACAAATACACTTTTGTATTCCATAGTATAGAGACAGTTTGTATTTCATATTGTACAAAAAATCTGCATATGCGTGTCATTAACATGTACACACTATCAATTGCTTGTTACTACTTCTCCAATCCAGATGCTATCCAACAGCTCAATTATATTGAGAATAAAACAAAGATGACAAATACATAGGTAAATAGATGATAGATAAATAGATAGATGATAGATAGATATGATAGAGATGATAGATATAGATAGATAGTAGATAATAGATAGCTAATAGATGATATATAGATAGATGATATATTGATACAGAGAATATATTTATATAAAATATATTATATAGCTACTTAGTGCTTTACATCATACAATTTAATAAATACTTGATAATAGTATGTTATAAAATGATACTATAACATAATATGTTATATGTTTGTTTAGGAAAAGTTTATAACGCAATTACTTTCTTCTGTTGACTTGCCCTTAATTTCTACTAAATAACTAATTTTGAGTAAATAAAAACACAAAATGTTTTTTCACATGTTACAAAAGAGGTAACCACCAATTCATTTTTATTCAATTCTATCAAAGCAAGAAATATTCTAGTATTTCAGTGCCTACCATATTAAAAATTTGACACAGCTTTACAATTTCTATAGGAATCCTGTTGAGCTAACAGATATTAGAGATAGATATATTTCCAGACCATCTGGACTTTCCAAACACAGAGGACTTCCTAAGAATGACTAAAATGCAAAAAAGGTAGGATGCTAAAGCAGTAAGATCACAAGATCAAAACCTACCTGAGCTATAAAATGAGCTCAAAGCTAATTTGTGATATTTAGTAAGGGCCTGTCTCAAAAAGAAAATTAAGAACCAGAGATATAGGTGAGGGGTAGGTTTCTACCCAGCATGAGTAGAGACCTAGATTTTATCTTCAGTAGAAACAAAGAGAAGAAAAACAAGAGAAGATGGCAGGAAAAAAGGGAAGGAAGGGGAGGGAAGAGAACAGAACCAAAGTAGATGGGGTAAATCCCAGAAGACCTAATCTCTAGACAAAGGACTACAGATGACTAAGGATTGTTGAGTGTAAGATAAATGGTCTTTCCCAAAGAAGAGCACAACATTAGGTTGTCTTATATCAAATTGCCAGCCCTGAAAACACATACATAAAAATAACATTGTATAAACTTAGCAGGTTGTATTTATACATTTATGATTATATAATATTTGTATATTTAGGAATATATGTGTATATGTGAATATATACTAATTCATTAGTAATATATGTATTACATATTACATAATATTTATATATTGAGGAATATGCATGTATATGTGTACATATAGTGAAATATTATATATACATATATACTGACAAAGAAAATGTGGACGTGAATTTGATATGGGAGAAATTGGAATGAGAAAATGATGTAATCATATTATAATCTCAAAAATATGAATTTATTTCAACTTGTTTTTAATTTCAGTGTGCTGTATGCATCAAGGAACTTGTCGATTTATTTTATATATTCAAAATTCATAGAATACAGACTTTAAAAAATGTTCTAAAGATTTACATCCTGAATATTGTTGGAATCTCTTATAATGTCTCCCTTTCCATTTTAAATTTTATTAATTTGGGTTTTTTTTTCTTTAGGGTTACTTTTGGTTAAGGTTTGTTTATCTTTTTATCTTTTCAAGCAACAGTTTCATAGATTCTTTGTATTTTTGTTTCTATTTCATTAATTTTAGTTCTCATTTAGGTTATCTCTTTAATTGCTATTTGGAAGTTTTGTTTATGCATCATTAAGTTATTAATTTAATATTTTTCAGATATCGCATAGATGCTTATTGCTATAACCTTTTTTGTTAGGACCACCTTCAATGTGATTCACAGCTTTGTTATGTTGTGTTGTTATTTTCATTCAATTCTAGGAATTTTTTATACCCTTCTTGATTTCTTTGTGATCAAATTATCATTCAATAATGTATTACTTAGTCTCCATAAGATTATGTACTTTCTGTTCTATTTGCTTGGAGTATGTTTTTCTATACACTTACTATAGTAGTGTCCATCAATGATGGTAAGATGGAACCTGTTTTCTCATCTTATTCTCTAATCTGTGTCTCTTTATTGGGAAATCGAGACTGTAAGTATTTTATAATTATTAAAAGCTGTTTGATAATTAGTGTGATTTTTTTGTTGATTTGGTCATGTGTCCTTAGACCTCCTTTGATCAGTTGTCTTGACGTTGCTTAGCTATTCCCAGTGACCCCTTCAGTACATTTATCCTTTCTTAGAGATTTAAGCATTTTTCCACTATCCTCTATAGAGCTTGATTGGAGGCCATAAATCTACATTTTTATTATGGAAATATTTACATCTTCTATTTTAATAGTTTTGCTGGGTATAATACTCTGGGTTGACTTTGGATATTTAAGAAATAGAGCATCTTCCTAGGCCCTTTTAGCTTTAGCAGTTTGTCAAGTAATAAAGTATCATTATAATGGGCCTACCTTCCTAAGTATCTTAACCTTTATCTCCCGAAGCTTGCAATATCTTTTCTTTATTCTATTTTTATTTTAAATTAATGGCTTCATTATAATATGATGTAAGGAATTTCTTCTCTTGTCATGTTTGTTTGGAGTTATACAGGCCTCCTGTATCTTAATGGTAATCTGTTTCTGTAGATATTGAAAACGTTTTTCTTTGATTTTATTGAGATTCTATGCCTTCACATCAGTATTCTTCTGGAATGATTTCCAGGTTAATCCTTTTCATAGTATTCTAAAGTTTCTCCATTTCTTGAGTTTTATAAATGTATCACTGACCTTTACTGAGTGATCCAACTCCTCAACTTTGTCTTCTATTCCCCAAACACTATTTTTGCTATAATCCATTCTATTGGTAAGGCTTTCCCTGAGGTTATTTGGCTTACTCAGTTTTTAATTTCCAGGATAATTTCAGTTTGGCTTTTCTTCAGTATTTCTATTTCTTTGTTGCATTCTTCCTCTATATGTTTTAAATAACTCCATATTTCAGTAATGCATTTCTTTTGTATGCTTGGAACATATTGATGTGTTCTTTGAGATGTTTGAAAATAGTTGCAATCATACTTTTGAATCATCTGTCTGGACATTCTTCAAGGTCAATCTCATTGGAACTGATTATTATGGGATTGGTGGGTTTTGGAGTAGACCTCTCATCTGGATTTTCATGTTGCTTCAATTTTAATGCTGCAACTTTACATCTAGATTTAGCTGGTTAAGCAGGATTGTAGACCTGGAACTGAGGGTCTAAAAACTGCTTATCTGACAGTACTAGAAGCTAATGGAACTTAAGAATCATGGGCCATGTATCAAAGTCTGGTGAGCATTTACATGTTATTACCAGAAGCTTGGTTAATGCAGGAAATTTGCAGATGATAGGAGTTCACACTGAATAGTTGGGTATGGAGATCCTTTATATGCTGGAGCTCTGAGCTGGGCTCCAAGGGAACTAACTTTGGAACAAAGGACCATGATCTAGAGCAGTGGTTCTCAATCTTTCTAATGTTGTGACCCTTTAATACAATTCCTTATGCTGTAACTACCCACACCATCAAATTAATACTGTTATGAATTGTAATGTAAATAGCTGATATATAGGCTATATGATATGCCATCTCCAGAACAGCTACAAACCACAGGTTGATAATCTCTGGTCTAGAGAGTCCTTGTCTGTCATTCAGGCAGGGCAAGTTTGAGCTGAAAAGCAATAGCATGAGGAGACCTCACCTACAGGTAGGAGAAAGTAGGCAGGCTCAATGGTTTGAGCCTGGAGATGCCTTATCTGTTGGCACAGGTAGCTAGGTGTGAATGGAGGAGGTTGGAGTAATCATTTTATGTTTGAATTTTCTTTTGTCTCCTAGTCCATCAAATACAATTTATAAGCCATAGAGAGTATTTAAAAAAAAAACATTTTTCCAGCAATCCTTTAATGTATGTCACTATCAAAAACAGTTTTAACCTCCTTTATGTTTTTAGTGCCTCACTTCTCATTACCATTGTGTGCATCCAATTCATTGTCAAACTAGATCCCAACTCTCTTACAGACAAATTAGTATATTAAATCACATTGACTTTTTAAGGGAGGTGGAGTAAATGGCAAAAGAGAAATGACTTCAGAAAACCTGAATCCACACCATACAACTTACTTTTGTTTTGATAAAACAAGCTAATAATATGGATAAGTCAGGAATTCTTTCTGGTTTTGGACATATAAAAATAAATAGATAAGGCTATTATGGCTCTTCTATCTTAGGAGGGGGAAAAGAAGAGAAGAAAAGAGGCAAATAAGAGAATGTACAAACAAGCCATTAAGAGAGCAAGATGTATCAAGTGTATCGAGCTGAGTGGAACTGAGAGTGCAGTAGTCAAGGCACCATGGGATCACAATTTTCAGAAGTCTACCTAGAAAGGAAGCATGAGGGATGAGAAGATGAACAGATATCATAGAAGTTCTAATGCAGGTGATGTACAAGAGGCAATGTGAGTTATTAAAGACTTCATTCTGAGGGAAACATAGAAACAGACCTTTCTAGTTTAACGTGGTATGATTATCATTCTGTCGTTTTGTTTTTTTTTTTTCTTTGCAGCGATTGGCTCCATTAGAAATAAAACAGTGTGGGTAAAGAGCAAAGGCAGAGAAACAAAGGTGGCTGTGGAAGTCACCTGAGTGGAGGACAATGGTGTCTTAGAACAAAAAGGTAGCAGTAGAAGAACAGGTGGCCATACAACTCAGATAGTTTTAGAAGTAGATCCAAAGGTTTTCCTTGAGGATTTATGTGCTACGTGAAAAACAAGTAAAGCCTGAATACTAACACTGGGGGAGATGAGATTACCATCAACAGATGGTGTGGAAAGGGGCAAGCAGAGCACTTTGGAGGTAGAGGCCAGGAATGCCAAACGGGGCTTGCTAATCAACAGAATAGAGACAAAATGAGTATCACCCTCCTAAGTGATACAATGGGCATCATTGCCACCGTTGGCACCTGACATACCTCAGCTCATCTGACATGATTCCTGTAACATCTAAGTAAATAAACACATCCTTGCTACAACTGAAACTTACCAAACATTAAGCCTAACTTCTGGAGATGGTGAAATTTTCACCCATACTTCTGATTCTTCAAACTGTATTGTTATATTCTATGAGATTCCTTTCTTCAGAATTGAAGAAGAAATACTAGCACATCTTGTTTCACCGTACATACTGCCAAACACTAAGTGGCTAACTCTTCAAATGTGACAGTGGAACTAACAGACAAAAGTTCCCGAGTAACCACTAAGAGAGCGATTTTTTTCCCTAAAATTTACCACACTATACTGAAGGACTTAACAGAAAATCACAATCAGGTATCAACTAAGCCTTGAGGCTTTCAAAGTCTTAATCTCAAAAGATTGTTTTTCCAACTTTAAGGAGCTTATATGACTTATCTCCGTAGGTCAGAGTAGAAAGTCAACAGTCATTTGGGAAAAGGCCTGGCCATTGTGCTCAGTGACATTTTATATTGGCAGGAAGTAACCATTTTGGCAATTATTTTCTGTAATCCCTGCATTCCTGTTAGTATAAGTTAGAGAAAGAGGGGGTGGAAATCATTGGACGGTCACGTTCCTTAGTGTGAATTAGAAAATAAAAAGCCATCACATTTCTGATCCCTTCTTTCCCCTAGAACATAATGCCTCTGGAGTACTCACAATGAAGGCATAATGGGAATATTTTCTTGTGGTAAACAGGAAGCTTCAGACTTGGATATATTCTCATTACTTTTCCATTTTCCTCAGCAAACTTCAATTTCTTCTTGTAATAGTATCCCCTTCTAAAACCAACACAAAAATACAGCCACTGCTAAGATTTTCATTTCAAGACAGAGAAAACTGAGATGAGGCCCTTGGGTTCAAATTTTCAGTGCCTGTTTATTAATCAGGTTACTCTCTCTTCATAACTGAACTTGACCTGCCAACAGTTTTGGCTTTGAGAAGGAAGATATAAAGAAATAATAAGAGATGGGGAGGAGGAAGAGACAAGGGACAAAGAGAAAGAGCAAAGAAAGAAAGAAGAAGGAAGGGAAAAGAGGGAGAGAGAGGGGAGAGGAGGGAGAGAAGAAGGAGGGAACAGCATGTTGTTCCTTTCATACTGTATTTTGTTTCTGCTTGGAGTTTTTCTATAACGCAAAGACACGAAGAAGATGGACTTATCTAATGAAATACAGATTTCAGATTCGTATCAATATCATTTACACCTAAATGTTATTTGCCATGCCACATCTGAAATACTAAAAGGTTCATGGTCCTCTTTATATAACCATTTTACATAGGTCTTAAAAAAAAAAAAAGACTGAGGGTAGATCTCAGATGATGGAGATAGATGCTCTCCAGGAGGAGAGTTAGGTAGCAGCAAACCAGTTCTTTCATGAAAATGCACATAAACTCCCAAGAGACAAGTGAGGTGGAAGGGTCTGGAGTGTTCTTATTATATACTCATATAACAGTGTGTCATAAATCTCATGACAGAAGCGTGTGCAAGAAAAATCTTTTAAAAGCCAGATGTGGCTGTTTGAATGAAGTTCAAATGCAGTAGACTCGGGCATTAGAACACTTGGTGCCCAGTTGGTGGTGCCATGATGGGAGGCTGATGGGGAAGATGTTGCTAAAGAAAGCGCATCACTAGAGGCAGGCTTCTGAGTCCTTGCCCTAGCACTCGGTTCACCCTCTCTGCTTGATGTTTGTGCTTGAGCTGTGGTCCCTCAGCTTCCTCCTCCTGAAATCCTACCTCACACTTGCAGCCACACCTGCCCCTCAGGATGAACTCCCATCCCTCTGGAAATGTAAGCCCAGATAAACTTTTCCTTCTATAAGTTTTAGTTATGGTATTTTATTACAATACCAGAAAATTAATTAAAACACTAAGTTATCTGTCTATTGAGAGTTATTCCCTATACAATCTCTAATACTCTCATTTCCTCATATCTCATTAACATATGAGTCATTTTCACTTTTCAATAGGTTAAATAATTTAAAAATCATTCTCCTTGGAAGAATACGGGAAAACAATGACCGTCTAGTAACTGAAAAAAATATTAAAGTTTATCTGATAATAATGGACATCCTTTGCGGAATATTTAAATAAAAGTTTATAAAGATGACTAATTCAAACATTTAAAATGACAATTCTTACTTTGGGAGCTGGAGAGTTGGCTCAGTGGGTAAGAGCACTAGATGCTTTTCCAGAGGACCTAGGACAGCACCCACATGGCACCTCACAACTGACTAACTGACACACAACACAGACATACAGGTAAACAAAACACCATGATGCATAAAATAAAACTAAATATTAAAAAAACAAATGAATAGAATATTTTGAAAATAATTTAATCAGCAGCAATTATCGTGCATCTTAAATATGAAATACTTTCTTAGTAGTCTTGAGTGTAGTAATGAGAATTAAAATGAGATTCAAGAAGAATATAGCCTATGATTTTCTGAAGTTTTGTCAATGCTTTTCAACCAGATATCTGAAAAACAATTCTACCATCAGGGAATTTATAGTTGTCAAGTCTTAGACTGGATCAGAACAGAAGAAAATGGCATCATTAAAAATAACAATAATATAACTCAAGGTCAGATTTTTCAACCAGTCTGTAAATAAAGGAAGACAATTTAATTGAAAGCTTCAAGTGTAAATCAGTGGAGACCAGTAGGATCAGACCATGGGAAATATACAAGCAGTACCAAAATGATTCTATCAATTTCACATGCACGTGCTCACACACACATACACACACACACACACACACAAGTAAGTAAATATTGTAAATTATTTTCATTTATAGCCTCAATATTATTACCTTATTGAAATAAATTTCATATATGGGTGCTTATTTATTTGTGTGTGTGTGTGTGTGTGTGTGTGTGTGTACTGAATCCAGGGCCTCATATATGCAAATTATCTACTCTTTTACTGAGACATATCCTTAGACTCCCAGGTTCTGGTTGTTTTTGTTTTGTTTTATTATTATGTTTATACATAGACTTTCTTTCCATCTCAATTAACAAGGTTCTGTGATCACACTGCACATATATATTCATATTCATATTCCATATTAATTATTAGCCAGAGTAAAAGGTGGCACCTATACTACCCAATCTTATTATTCTAACTTATCAGAATGCAAATATATTTGTCAAGAACAGCCAAAACTGAATGAATGTTAAGTGTGCCAGTGAAGACTTATTGTGCATGACATAGGCTGTATTAAATTATTCTCATAGCAATGTCCTACGCAGCAACTAAAAGAGCCTTGAAATTATTAAGGAAACATTTATTCCATGGTTGTTCCACAGTTGGGGTGTCTATACTATAAAAGCTTTAAAAATAGACCTTTAAAAATCTAATGAAATGCCTGAATATATTTAGACTCCTAAAGAATTATGTTTACATTTAATAAAAAAGAAAATATTTAATGGCAAAATCTGTTAAACTACATCTTCACTGTATTTGAAGAACAGTGGAATTTTGTGTTTTCTGGCACTATCCATCGCACAAAACGTTTTTGATTTCCTCTGGATTTTAAAGTCAGAAAAAAAATCTGCAGTGTAATTTTGATTAAAAAAAATGTGCTATTCAAAAAGTTTAGGCATTTAAACATACAGTGGCACTGTGCAGCTAAATAAAAATTATTTCTGTTTTGCTGTCTTACAAAATACAATTTTAGAAACTAAGGTTCTTATTAGAGGCAACCATCTAAGATTACTGTTGAAGATAAATACGTTTTGAAAGAGGCTAATCTTACTTGAGTCAAATTAAGTAGGAGTTAGACATGAAAGTCTCGTGAATAGTCTATACTTCCTGTTCCTTCCCAAGCAGAGAATCAGGCCAGAGAGGCTCAGAGTCTGCAGCTGTCATCTTCCCCACAGTGTGACAGTGAAGGAGCCTTTTGTTCTCCTGATAAGTGATACATTGTGTATTGCTCGGGTGCCTTGAACCAACACCATAGGCCAACACAATGCACCTGTCTCCAGTCGGCTTTAAGAAGGTGAAGAATAATGTCTAGGAAGCTTTACCTGAGACGTGTTCCTTGCAATGGGACTTTCTTTGCCCACTCTATTGTAAAATATCATTTTGTCTGATTATAAAAGACAACTCTAGAGTTTGTCTCTTATGCCCTGAATCTCAATTTGGTGACAAAAGCAAAACGATCTCTCTCTCTCTCTCTCTCTCTCTCTCTCTCTCTCTCTCTCTCTCTCTCTCTCTCTCTCTCTCTCTCGTTGAGTAAATTGCCGGCATTTTGAAGGGACTTGTTGGATTGACTTTATCAGAGATGAGTCAACTTAAAGTATCTAAACAATCAGACACAGTCATTTAAACAACCACTGATTCTATTTGGTTATCAACATGGGAAAAGGGATTTTTGGCTTTTCTAAATGTCCTTGCAATTACCTGAAAGGTTTTATCTTTATTCAAGATATTTCTAAATCAAAAATACATTTATTTAACATGTAAATATCATTAAAAGATCAATTTAAAATGTATATCAATTAAACAAACAATAGCCAAAAACTTTGTTTAAAATCAGTTTGGGGCAGGCTGGAGAGATGGCTCAGCAGTTAAGATCACTCACTGACTGCTCTTCCAGAGGTTCTGAGTTCAATTCCTAGCCACCACATGTTGGCTCACAACCATCTGTAATGAGATCTGATGCCTTCTTCTGGTGTGTCTGAAGACAGGGACTTTGTACTCAAATAAATAAAATAAATCTTAAAAAGACAAATCAGTGTTGGCAGAAGGCAAGAATAATTTCAAAACAAACTGAAAACCAAGCAAGAACAACGTCAATATTGCATATTTAATTTATTTAGTGAAATTATTTATTTATTTTAAGGAAAGAAAATATTTTTTAGCCATACCTAAAACCACAACATATAAAGCATCCTTAAGTAAAAGAGGTAAATTTCCTTCCCTATTGTTTTGATGCAGTTTATACAGAAGCAGAACTGGGTTACCTTGGAGTAGAAAGAGGACAACTACAAAATTCAGGCTAATAGTGCATGGCCCAAGTTCACTTTAGTGAGAAGACACAATCTCCATTGCATTACTGACCTGGCAGGAGTTGGGAGAACAGAAGAATTTGGTCAAAATAAACTGTACGAAGAACCAAACAAAATTAATGTTAGTGTAGCACATTATTATCACAATAATAATGGATTGTGGCTCTTACTGAATTTCCTGATCCATCTTTGATGACCAGCATATCATCACTAAAGTCAGTGAAGAATTAAACTTATTTCCATATTTGTTATTTTTTTTGAAAATATTTTTTGGACAATAAGTAAAAGACTCTCCAAAATCATGTCTTAATATGTTGTGTTCCCAAAGGTCTTAAGCCTTTTGGATATACCATTGAATTGGTAGCTACATTATAAAGTCTATTAATTACGTTTGTACATTGTAAACACAGTATAACTGTATGAAATGTTTGCACGTTGAACATACAAGTGTATGGTGGAACATAGAAGGAAAACTGAAAAATAGTGGTAAAAAAACTGTTAAAAATTTGTTAAATACATCTAATTTATTGCCATTGAAATGATAAATACAAATCTTGAACTTATATAAAATATTCTACAACTTCTATTTAGTCATCCTAGATATTGACATTATCTCAATTAATTTGTTCCTAATAATATCCAAATGAATTCAAAGTCCATTTTTTGTCATCGAATACCAAATTCTACAATCAGTTAAAAATTCTGCAACTACAGATTAGTGTTGGCATCATTTTCTCGAAAGCCAGAGAAGATACTTATAATCACAAATGTCCAATGCTTCTATTACAGTTTATGAATGTAAATTTAAATAATGGATATAAATATATTAGTCTATCAGCAATTAAATGAATATTTTATTAACTCATTTCTATGGCATTGAAAATGTCACAGTCACAAAAGTGATAATTTTGCCCACTAATGTCTTTCCTTAATAGAAAAATAACAGACACAAAAGAGAGCAGTAATTCTCCATGTTTGCTGCTGCATTTTTACGGGGCCATCAAGGTCACATGCTTGTCAACATCTTAAATTTAGAAAACAAGTTGGGATTTTTCTCAGACATGTTTATTTCTCTAGGTAGTGCAAATCCCCAGAGGTAATCTTGAAGCTCATATATAATGACCCTAAGGGACCCATAACCTTCCAAATTCTTTCACAAGTCATATGCTAGATAAGAAAGCATATTATGTAATAAAGTCATGATCTACCAAAGGTCCAGAGTCTATGTAGAAAACTATTTGAAGATCATCCTTTGAAGTGAAATTAGTCCTTTTAAAAAACTATACCATTAAGCTGTATAATTAAGGACTTCCGGATTAAATTCTTAGGAATGGATGCTTAGGCAGTGGATTGACTAACCAACAGTTATGTTGTATAATTCATATTAGATGCATACATGAACCTACATGTGTGTGTGTGTGTGTGTGTGTGTGTGTGTGTGTGTGTGTGTGTGTGCATATGTGTTAGAGAGAAAAAGAGGAGGGATTGAGAAATATATGAAAAGAGTGAATTTGAAAATAAGAAGTAAGCAATAAACTTTCAGTTCACCTTCGCAAAATCATGCTTCCTTTCTAAACCTGATATTTTATATTAGTAATTCATGTCTATGCAGCTACACTATTTCTAAATATGGGAAGATTAGAAAAACACTTCCCAAAGCCTTCATCAGTTGGACCCATCTTGTGATCCCGTGCTCCATTTGCTTCCTATCTTGAGATAGTAGGCAATGCTCTATTGTACTTGCGTTCTATAACATTCTAAGCAGGAAACAGAACCTCCCTGCCTATGTGTCCATGTAGGCATGAAGATAGTGTCCTGATTTTCTTCAATAGAGCTGTATGTGTGTGCCATGCATGCTGCCCCACTGACAGAGGTCAGTTCATAGGGATGTCCATCCTGTTCTCTCCCAAAGACCTTGTTTCCAAGGTGCCTTCCATTCCCACTGGTTCTTATAATCTTTCTGCCTTCTCTTCTGCTGAGCTCTAAGCCCTCTGGGGAGGACTTTTGATGAACACATCCCATTAGGACTAAGGTTTGCACTATCTGTCCAGCTGTGCAACATCCAGTTGTCGGTCTTGTATTTGTTTCCATCTACTGTGGGAGAAAGCTTCATTTTTATTAATAATTTTATTTATTTACATCCCAAATGTTGTTTCCTCCTCCCAGTCTTCTTCCCCATATCCCTTCTCCCTTTGCCTCTGAGAGGTTACCCCCCAATCCTCCCACCCTGGGATATCACATCTCTACTGGATTAGGTCGCATCCTCTCCCACTGAGGCCAGACAAGGCAGTCCTCTGCTACGTATGTGCCTGCAGCTTTGACCCAACCTATGTATGCTCTTTGGTCCATGGCTTAGTCTTTGGGAGCTCCCAGAAGTCCATGTTAGTTGACACTGTTGTTCTAGGAGGAAGCTGCTCTGATGGTCCTGAGGAAGACACTTAGCCCATGAGTGAAGAATTAATAACTATATATGTATAAACCATGACTTTTAGAAACTACTATAGGTTCATTGAGTCAAATTTTCTTTGGGGATTCAGCCAAAACTCATACTTACCTTAATGAACAATCATTGCTAAAAATAAGTTAGAGGTATTCTTAATTTTTTTATAGTCTCAATATAATTCTCATGAACACTGTAATCTTGCTAACTCTAACAATGTGATTTTACACAGGATAATCACCAGCATTAATTCCCAAACCTTGAGACATTTCTAATATATCTACATGACCTTAAAATTTAAAATGATTTATACTTAAACAAAGTGCTTTGGGGCTTGTGAGATGGCTCAGTGGGGAGAGACAATTGCCACCCATGATGGCGATAGTTCAAACCCTGGGCACCGAAAGGTGAAAGGAAAGAACTGATACTCTTCTCCCCTCCCCCAAGGTGATCTGATTCCTTCCACATGGAGCCGTACCACATATGTGCCTGCATACATGCAATTATTACTTAAATAAATAAGGAGACTGTGTGCACTGTTACAGCTTTTGTTTGAATATTTTCATATTTCTGTAATATGTTTTACAATGTCTCTGATTGTACAGAAGACTAAAGAAAATTTATCAAATCAAAATATAAATTAAACAGTGTGGAAGTGCCAACACCAGACCTTGCCAGGCAGGCACCAAAGAAGCGAGCAAGTATGTGACAGAGAGATGGAAGAGAAAGAGAAGCAAGGCAGTTTGTGCGCTGTGATGAGAGGTGGAACGAGACAAGATGGTGGTGAGGAACAGCCTGATGGGAGAAGACTGTGCTGCCACCGGGGGCCATGGTGGCGCTGAGGGTCATGTCTGGGTCTGTGATCCTACTACAGCTGGGGTCTGTGTTAATTCCAGCAGCTATGAGGACGTCCGTGGTCTGGGCTGCAGCCTAAAGCCATGATGGTGTCTGATCTGAGGGCCATACTGGGCTGGCTCCACCCCTCACAGGCCACCCTACCTTGGTGCAGGGGGTGAAGGTGAGCTGGCCACCCAGCCCCGACCCTAACAGGGATGCGAGAGCTGTTGAACTGATAACTCAGCTACCATCCAGGTCCAGATCTAAGGATTTAAGTTGGCCCACCATCTTCCCCATCGATGGTTCTTAGGTGCCATAGTGCAGGATCCCCAAGACTGGGGCAAACAGCAGGATATCTGACAGTCTCTATGAAGGTCCAGTATTGATAGTGTAGCAGAAGCCAGAGGCCTAATGACTCATTTCAGTGATTGTTCAGTGAACATTAATCTGTTTGGACAAAAGTGTATACTGTGTGACACACCACAGCTTCTAAGTCCACAATAACAAAGGAGAGGCCTGAAAGACAGGAGCAGAATGACATATGCACCGAAGGCTGCTGTTGATAGATAAGCAGGCCGTTCACAGAGGGTGGGAGAGAAAGTTTTCTGGGGTTGTTTTATTTTTGTTTGGGGATAGGAGGTTCCAGTTTTTTTTCTTTCCTTTTCTTAAATTTATTTTTATTTTTTATTTTCTTTTTGTGGGGAGGTTCCAAAGATGGAGGGTGGATATGGAAGGACTGGGAAATGAATGGGATTTGGGTAAATGATGTGAAATTCCCAAAGACTTAATAAAAAAAATCATGTTAAATTTTTAAATAATAGAAACAAATAAACAGTTAAATATATATTTAAATACTTATAAAATTATTAAATCTGTTAAATTATTTAAAACTATATTTAACTTTGTAATTCTTTCACATTTATAAACTCAATAAGGACATGTCCCTTAATAATAGGCTGCTGATTTGTTGTCATTAACTCTATCATTAATTCTATCTATCAAAATAGATGTTCTGAGTCCTACTAGAAAGAACAAGTCCTCAATAAAATCATGGTCATAATCTAGAATAAGAGACAAAATTATGTCAGTCATAGACTAGCGATGACAATACAGAGCAATGTGCTTTAGGAAAAACTAGGTTTAGAATTAACACTATTTAGTAGCAGCTATGTGGAACCCCTTCTATAGAAACAATTGAAATATCAGCCTTTGAACAGGGCCCAAGTAAACCCATGAACCCCATAGTATTCACCTATGGTTTCGACATTTAGAACTCCATCATCACATGCCTAGCCCACAGAGGCTGAAAGCAATTCAACATAATTTTATTCAATCCAATATTCATTAGTCAATGAATAGAAACAGAATTAGAGACTGTCCTGGGGAGGAAAAATAGTTTTAGAATAAGCAGACCCGGCGTAGCTAATGGTATAACTAGAAAGACAGACATTTAACTCTTTGAAATTTTTTTAAATCATTTAAACTACAAATGGCTGGGAGGGACTTGAGAGACTTAAAAGTTGTGAGCAGAAAGCAAGCGATTTCAATATTCTACTGTTTCATTTAATAGAATGCAACCTTTTTTTCATAAAAATAGTTATAATGGTATAAATGTTGTAAAACCTCTCTGAATGTGTACACTCTATCATTTTGGGCAAATGCTGCATAGCAGACACCAAAGGCACATTTTATCACTCTCAGTAAGGACCTTGGAAATGTGTTTCATTTGGTGTTTTGCACTCATCTCTGATCTCTTCCTCAAAGTCTGAGCAATTTGGAACTGCCTAGATTTTTACAAGTCTGTTCTTTCCGAAATGGCTAACAAGACATCCTTTGATCTCAGAGAGATTCATCAAGTAGAAGGCCAAGATTAATTGCTGGATTTTTACCTGGGTTCTCCATTTAAAAGCAACATAAATTACTGAAATCAAAGCCTATAATTATTAATTTGAAGTTAAACCAGTGAAGATATTCCTCCTTAAAAATCATATGATAATCATCTAGAAATCTATAATCTTCTGTGAAAAGAAAAGCATGCATTTCATAATTAGAATATAAATTCTAAACAAACACAAGAGAAGTTAAAATATGTCAACAAAATGGAGAACTCTGGGTTCTAAAAACGAAAAGTCTAAAAGCTGAATAATTATAACTTTCTCTAAGTTAAAGAGAGTGACTCAAAGAAATCTTAGCACTATTGACACAACAGAAGTCTTACTGAAATCAAAAAATGTTATTACATTTTTTACATACGTGTGTATGTGTGTAACTGCAGTGTGTAACATGTTGAACACATGAAGATCTGAACACAACTTGTGGTAGTAAGTTATCGCCTACAACATGGTCTTAGGAATTGAACTCAGATCCTTAGCAGAAACTGTCTTTACCTGATAAGCCAACTTACCAGCCATATATTAGACATTTTATATTATGATTAAATGTTAAAGCTATGTTCCTGGTTTATACACAATCCAAAGTGGACATCTTTTGACACCGAGTGAAGCTTCCAGTACCAAAACTGGGTTACATCTATTGAGTAGTTGGCCAAAGAATGCCCATTGGAAACCCCAAAGAACCAAAGATATTGCCAAGACTATAGGTTTTTCTCCACAAATGGACAGCAAGGCCTCATTGCCCAAGAAAATCCCTACATAATTCGCTGAACATGGAGAAGTCCAGCTAGTGCTTACATAAAGCCTTCACCCCTATATGCTAGCATCTTTGGTATAGAAAGGAAACTTTCACACTATCAAAAGAGAAATGTAAACACCAAGCCACCCAGAAACCCATATCTGATTTGACTTAAGACTACTTTATGAGACAGAACACATACCCAATGCTTCTTGGGGGACCAAGAACCTGAGATTAGATAGTTAAGGGATCCAGAATAAAACTAAATACTACTGCTCTAAAACAAACAAACAAACAAAAATGTACCAATAAAATGACCAATAATGACACTCATTTATATCCATAGGTCAGTGTCTTGCTCAGACATCATCAGAGAAGTTTCCTCCTACAGAAGGTGGTAACAGAGAGATACACAGTCAGACATTATACAAAGAGTGAGAGCCTTTGGAACACTCAACCCTAAATGAGATGTCTTTACCAAACCCCTCTCTGCAGGGATCCTAGAACCCTGGGAACAGAAGGTGGAAAGGATGTAGGAACCAGAAAAGATGGAGGATACCCGGAAAACAAGGACCTCTAAAACAACACAGCAATGCTTATAGGAACTCACAGAGACCGCAACAACAAACATTGCCTGAATGGGTTTGCTGCAGGTCCTCCATGATATATTATGACTTCCAGTTTAGTGTTTTTATGGAATTCCTGGGTGAGCCATGGATCTCAGATACTTGTGCCTTCTCTTGGGCCCTTTCCTTCCAGTTTATATGTGTCTTCTTCAACTGTGATGTGTTCATTATTGCTTTATTTTATTTTATTCTATTATTATCTCTTAGAAACCTGACTTTTTTCCTACTTAGAGACAGGAAGGGGGTGGATCCAGATGGAAGGAGGGGAGGGGAGGAACTGGGAGGAGCAGAGAGA
Source organism: Apodemus sylvaticus (assembly GCF_947179515.1). Taxonomy (NCBI): domain Eukaryota; kingdom Metazoa; phylum Chordata; class Mammalia; order Rodentia; family Muridae; genus Apodemus; species Apodemus sylvaticus. The sequence goes on from NC_067489.1 coordinate 37,720,833, forward strand.
GGGGAATTGTAATCAGGCATATTATGTGAGGGGAAAAATTGTTTCAAGAAAATGGAAAAAAAACAAGCATTTTTTTAAATGTTTAGCTAGTCATAAACACACAAAAAATCTAATAAATAATGTGATTTAACATTTTCCTTCCACACTACAATTGTAAAAATAATATATCAGAAACAATCAAATGTGTTTTACTCCCTATATGATTATGCAACAGCTTAGCTCCACAACATATCACTGTCCTTCCTGTGTGCCGCCATGCGATCACATAAAAGCACAGGTGAATATCAGTGAACTGCAGTGCATAGATAGATGCTGAGGTACAGACATGCCATAGTCCAAAGAGCACGGGCTCTGGAAAGAAATGTCAAACAAAACATTAACAATGGGAGTTTAGGGCAGAAAAAAGTAGAGGTGGCCTTGAGACAATAATACTTCACAAACCTTGTGAACAGAGTCCTGTGAATGAATCAATACTACCGTCAACTTTAAAATCCCACAACAAAATGATTTTATAGATAGCTCTTTGATGTCCATGCTAGATAGTTTGTGCCTGGACTATTTATCCTCATTCTCCAGCCACTGCCTCATCTTTCTTTCTTTCTTTTTTAATATTTTTTATTTTCTATATTCTTTGTTTACATTCCAAATGATTTCCCCTTTCACGGATTCCCCCTCCCCATATGTCCCAAAAACCTTCTTCTCTCCATCCATTCTCTGATAACCTCCCTCCTTTTTCTCTGTCCTTATATTCCCCTCCAATGCCAGATCAATCCCTTCCAAGATCAGGACCCTCTCCATACTTCTTCATGGGAGTCATTTGTTATGCAATTTATGCTATTGGTATTCAGGGCTTCTGGGCTATTTAATATCCACTTATCAGAGATTGCATTCCATGTGTATTCTTTTGTGATTGGGTTACCTCACTTAGGATGATATTTTCCAGATCAATCCATTTGCCTAAAAATTTTGTGAATTCATTGTTTCTAATTGCTGAGTAGTATTCCATTGTGTAAATATACCACATTTTCTGTATCCATTCCTCCTTTGAGGGGCATCTGGGTTCTTTCCAGCTTCTGGCTATTATAAATAAGGCTGCTATGAACATAATGGAGCATGTGTCTTTATTGCATGCCGGGGAATCCTTTGGGTATATGCCCAGGAGAGGTATAGCAGGGTCCTCCGGAAGTGTCATGTCAAGTTTTCTAGGAACCGCCAGACTGATTTCAAAAGTGGTTGTACCATCTTACAGCCCCATCAGAAGTGGAGGAGTGTTCCTCTTTCTCCACATCCTTGCCAACACCTGCTGTCTCTTGAGTTTTTGACCTTAGCCATTCTGACTGGTGTGAGGTGAAATCTCAGGGTTGTTTTTATCTGCATTTCCCTAATGACTAATGATGTTGAGCACTTCTTAAGGTGCCTCTCGGCCATCTGAATTTCTTCAGGTGAAAATTCTTTGTTTAGATCTGTACCCCATTTTTAATAGGGTTATTCGGTTCCCTGGGGTCGAACTTCTAGAGTTCTTTGTATATATTGGATATTAGCCCTCTATCTGATGTAGGGTTGGTGAAGATCCTTTCCCAATTTTATGGTTGCCATTTTGTCCTTTTAACAGTGTCTTTGCCTTACAGAAACTATGTAATTTTATGAGGTCCCATTTGTCAATTCTTGATCTTAGAGCTTAAGCTATTGGTGATCTGTTCAGGAACTTTTCCCCTGTGCCCATGTCCTCAAGGGTCTTCCCCAGTTACTTTTCTATTAGTTTCAGTGTGTCTGGTTTTATGTGGAGGTCCTTGATCCACTTGGAGTGAAGTTTAGTACATGAGATAAGAATGGATCAAAATTTGCATTCTTCTGCATGCTGACCTCCAATTGAACCAGCACCATCTGTTGAAAAGGCTACCTTTTTTCCACTTGATGTTTTCGGCTCCTTTGTCGAAGATCAAGTGACCATAGGTGTGTGGATTCATTTCTGGATCTTCAGTTCTATTCCATTGGTCTACTTGTCTGTCACTGTGTCAATACCATGCAGTTTTTAACACTATTGCTCTGTAGTATTGCTTGAAGTCAGGGATACTGACTCCCCGGAATTTCTTTTGTTGTTGAGAATAGTTTTAGCTATCCTGGGTTTTTTGTTATTCCAGATGAATTTGAGAATTGTTTTTCTAACTCTGTGAAGAACTGAGTTGGGATTTTGATGGGGATTGCGTTGAATCTGTAGATCGCTTTTGGCAAGATGGCCATTTTAACTAAATTAATCCTGCCGATCCATGAGCATGGAAGATTTTTCCATTTTCTGAGGTTTTCTTCGATTTCCTTCTTCAGAGACCTGAAGTTCTTATCATATAGATCTTTCACTTGTTTGGTTAGAGTCACACCAAGATACTTTACATTGTTTGTGGCTATTGTGAAGGGTGTCATTTCCCTAACTTCTTTCTCAGCCTGCTTATCCTTTGAGTATAGGAAGGCAACTGATTTGCTTGAGTTGATTTTTATAACCAGCCACTTTGCTGAAGTTGTTTATCAGCTGTAGGAGTTCTCTGGTGGAGGTTTTCTGGTCACTTAAGTAGACTATCATGTCATCTGCAAATAGTGATAATTTGACTTCTTCCTTTCCAATTTGTATCCCCTTGACCTCCTTATGTTGTCTAATTGCTCTAGCTAGAACTTCAAGTACTATATTGCAAAGATATGGAGAGAGAGGACAGCCTTGTCTAGTCCCTGATTTTAGTGGGATTGCTTCAAGTTTCTCTCCATTTAGTTTGATGTTGGCTACCGGTTTGCTGTATATTGCTTTAACGATGTTTAGGTATGGGCCTTGAATTCCTGTTCTTTCCAAGACTTTTAGCATGAAAGGATGCTGAATTTTGTCAAATGCTTTTTCTGCAACTAATTAGATGATAATAGAGTTTTTTCTTTGAGTTTGTTTATGTAATGGATAGCATTAATGGATTTCCTTATATTGAACCATCCCTGCATCCCGGGGACGAAGCCTACTTGATCATGGTGGATGATCATTTTGATGTGTTCTTGGATTCAGTTGGCAAGAATTTTATTAAGTATTTTTGCATCAATATTCATAAGAGAAATTGGCCTGAAGTTCTCTTTCTTTGTTGGATCTTTGTGTGGTTTTGGTATCAGTGTAACTGTGGTTTCATAGAACGAGTTAGGTAGAGTTCCTTCTGTTTCTATTTTGTGGAATAGTTTGAAGAGTATTGGTGTTAGGTCTTCTATGAAGGTCTGATAGAATTCTGCACTGAAGCCATCTGGTCCCATGCTTTTTTTGGTTGGGAGACTTTCTATGACACTTTGTATTTCTTCCGGTGTTATGGGACTGTTTAGATGATCTATTTGATCCTGATTTAGTTTTGGTGTCGGATTTCTGTCTAGGAAACTGTCCATTTCCTCCAGATTCTCCAGTTGTGTTGAGTATAGGCTTTTCTAGTAGGATCTAATGATTTTTTGAATTTCCTCAGTATCTGTTGTTATATCTCCCTTTTCATTTCTAAGTTTGTTAATCTGGATACTGTCTCTGTGCCCTTTGGTTAGTCTGGCTAAGGGTTTATCTATCTTGTTGATTTTCTCAAAGAACCAGCTCCTGGTTTTGTTGATTCTTTGTATGGTTCTCTTTGTTTCTACTTGATTGATTTAGGCCTTGAGTTTGATGATTTCCTGCCTTCTACTCCTCCTGGGTGAAATAGCTTCTTTTTGTTCCAGGGCTTTCAGGTGTGTCATTGAGCTGTTAGTGTATGCTCTCTCCATTTTCTTTTTGGAGGCACTCAGGGCTATGAGTTTTCCTCTTAGCACTGCTTTCATTGTGTCCCATAGATTTGGGTATGTTGCATCTTCATTATCATTAAGTTCTAAAAAGTCTTTAATTTATTTCTTTATTTCTTCCTTGACCAAGGTATCATTGAGTAGAAGATTGGTCAGTTTCCACGTGTATGTGGGTTTTCTATTGTTTTTATTGCTATTGAAGACCACTTTTACTCCATAGTGATCTGATAGGAGGCATGGGATTAGTTTGATCTTCTTATATTTGTTGAGGTCTGTCTTGTGACCAATTATATGGTCGATTTTGGAGAAGGTACCATGAGGTGCTGAGGAAAAGGTATATTCTTTTGCTTTAGGATAGAATGTTCTATATATATCTGTTAAATCTAATTGGTCCAAAGCTTCAATTAATTTCACTGTGTCCATGTTCAGTTTCTGTTTTCCTGATCGGGCCGTTGAGGAAAGTGCAGTGTTGAAGTCACCCACAATTATTGTGTTAAGTGCAATGTGTGCTTTGAGCTTTAATAAAGTTTCTTTTATGAATGAGGGTGCCCATGCATTTGGAGCATAGATGTTCAAGATTGAGACTTCTTCTTGTTGTATTTTTCCTTTGATCAGCAAGAAGTGTCCCTCAGAGTCTCTTTTGATGACTTTGGGTTGAAAGTCAATTTTATCTGATATTAGAATGGCTACTCCAGCTTGTTTCCTGAGACCATTTGCTTGTAAAATTGTCTTCCAGCCTTTTACTCTAAGGTAGTGTTTGTCTTTGACCCTGAGGTGTGTTTCCTGTATGCAGCAAAATATAGGGTCCTCTTTACATATCCAGTCGGTTAGTCTATGTCTTTTTATTGGGGGCATTGAGTCCATTGAGGTTAAGAGATATTAAGGAATAGTGACTATTACTTCCTGTCATTTTTGTTGTTATTTTTCAAATCTGATTGGTTAACTTCTTTTGAGTTTGATGAAAGAAGGTTACTATCTTGCTTTTTCCAGGGTAAAGATTCCCTCCTTGTATTGCTGTTTTCCTCCTATTATCCTTTGTAGGACTGGGATTGTGGATAGATATTGGGTAAACTTGGTTTTGTCATGAAATATCTTAGTTTCTCCCTCTATGGTGATTGAGAGTTTTGCTCGGTATAGTAGTTTTGGCTGGCATTTGTGTTCTCTTAAAGTCTGCATGAGATCTGCCCAGGATCTTCTAGCTTTCATAGTCTCAGGTGAGAAGTCTGGTGTGATTCTGATAGGTCTTCCTTTATATGCAACTTGGCCTTTTTCTCTTACTGCCTTTAATATTCTTTCTTTGTTTTGATTATTATGAGACGGGAGGTATTTCTGTTCTGGTCCAGTCTGTTTGGAGTTCTGTAGGCTTCTTGTATATTCATGGGTATCTATCTCTTTAGGTTATGGAAGTTTTCTTCCATAATTTTATTGAAGATATTTGCTGGCCCTTTAAGTTGTAAATCTTCACTCTCATCCATGCCTATAATCTTTAGGTTTGGTCTTCTCATTGTGTCCTGGATTTCCTGAATGTTTTGGGTTACAAGCTTTTTGCATTTTGCATTTTCTTTAACTGTTGAGTCCATGGTTTCTATGGAATCTTCAGCATCTGAGATTCTTTCTTCTATCTCTTGTATTCTGTTGTTGATATTTGCATCTATGTCCCCTGATTTCTTCCCAAGGTTTTCTATCTCCAAAGTTTTCTCCCTTTGAGTTTTATTTGTTTCTACTTCTGATTTTAGATCCTGAATGGTTTTGCTTAGCTCCTTCACTTGCTTGTTTGTGCTTTCCTGTAATTCTTTAAGAGCTTTTTGTGTTTCCTCTTTCATGACCTCAGCCTGTTGACCTAAGTTCTCGTGTATTTCTTTAAGTGATTTTTTCGTTTCCTCCTTATTGGCTTTTGTATTCTCCTGAATTTCTTTCAATGATTTTTGTGTTTCCCTTGTAAGGGCTTCTAACTTTTGATCCATTTTCTCCTGAATTTCTTTAAGTATGTCCTTCATGCGTTCCTCTACCAGCATCATGACCAGTGATTTTAAATCCAAATCTTATTTTTCTCGTGTGATGGGGTATCCAGGACATGCTGTTAAAGGAGAATTGGGTTCAGATGCTGCCATATTGTCTTGATTTCTGTTAGTGATGTTCCTGCGTTTGCCTTTTGCCATCTAGTTCTCACTGGTGTTAGTTGGTCTTGTCAGTGCTGGACTCACCAGTGCAAGATGCCTCTTCCCAGGTGGCCTCTGGTGCACAGCTGCACTGCCTGGAGACAGGGTGCTGTGGCCCAGGCTGTTCAGATCCTGAGGTAGACACCTGAAGGCTCCCGCTAGGGCCTGTTGGACTCACTAGAGCACACTGACTCCTCCCAGCCGGCCTCTTGGGTGCCCCTCTGGCCTCCTGCAGGACCTGGAGATGTGTTGTTGCAGCCCAGGCTGTTCTGGATCCCGAAGCAGAGATTAGAAGGCTCTTGCCTGAGGCCTCAGGACTAGAACCTAAGCTCTGTGGTGCTGACCCACTGGAGCAAGCTGTGCGCTCCCAGTCTACCTCCGGGTGCACACCGGGCCTCTTGCACTTCCTGGAGACCGAGTGCTGTGGCCCAGGCTGTTCAGATCCCGAAGCAGGCACCTGAAGGCTCCTGCCAGGGCCTGCTATACTCACCAGAGCACACTGACTCCTCCCAGCTGGCTTCCCGGGTGCCCCTCTGGCCTCCTGCAGGACCTGGAGATGAGGTGTTGCAGCCCAGGCTGTTCTGGATCCCGAAGCGGAGATCTGAAGGCTCCCTTCATCTTCATTTCTTGAAGGAAGGGATTTTTTATGGTTTCTTAATAATCAGAATATGGAGGATATGATAGTAAAGTCCATGACTTTGCAATCAAAGTTGCAATAAATGGAGGCAAGAATGAATCCAACTTTATATATTACCATGACTAACAAATAGATAAACCATGTTGAATACCTTCAGAAGCAACTGACACACATCATTTTAGCACTATTTGTAATAGTGATAGTAAAATTCTTGTTGATACTGTCATTATAATTATATAAACATGTCTCACTCACTTTAGTACATCATTAATTTTTTTTTCAAAACAGGGTTTCTCTATGTAGCTCTGACTGTCCTGGAAATCACTCTGTAGACCAGGCCAGCCTCAAACTCAGAAATATGCCTGCCTCTGCCTCCCAAGTTCTGGGATTAAAGTCATGCGCACCACCACCACCCGGCCTGCATCATTAATTTTATCTACTATCATTCTTACTAATTGACAATAATTATATCTTTTCTACAGTCCAAATACATTGGAAGTTGTTAAGCAACTTTTAAGTAATATTTATCAAACAGTAATCCTAAAAGCACTTAAGTATTGGTAGTGAGAGAATGACATACACATTATCATCTAATATTAAGACTCATTGCTCAAAGGTTTTAGAGAATTATGAATTAATAGAAAATATAGTTCATGATTTTTAATATGGATTAAAAAACGGGTCCGCAGAATGTCTCTGGAACAAGTATTTCTACCACATGAGAGAACACTGAGTAATTATCTATAACATTTTTTATATTAAGTAATATACATAATGGTATCAGAAAATATAGTCTAAATACATATGAGACTTTACACAATGTTGCATTTTAAATTTCATTTTACATTTCTTTTTTCCATCTTTTTAAGTGAGGCCCAAATCATCATTTTAGATGAGTAATAGACACTTGAATTTATCATTCTTCACAAAAGCCTCACCATCCCCCCAAAATGCCACAATGTGATACAGGCTCATACTAGACGAAAGATTTGGCAAGCAGTGATCCACAGGATCCCAGCTCTCAGATGTAAGAGAGAACTCTGTCTCATGGAAGGAGAGTAAAGAGCGGACGCCCTCGAGTGGAAGAGAACCCGTGAGTCTACGTGCAGAGAGACTCCGTGGAAGGAACCCCAGACTCCAGTAAACATCTGCAACAATGGAGAAAGTCTCATGCAAAAATATACAGCACGTCTTACACATTCTATCTTTTAAAATCTTTAAATGTTCTCATTCTAAAGTGTATTGTTTTTATTTGTTTCTCTGTTTTGTGTGTGCATGTGGGTGTTTTATGTGCCACAGCATGTATGGAGGTCAATAGGCAAGTTGCAGAAATTAGTTCTCTCTTTCTGCAGTATAGGCTCTAGTCATCAGCTATAGCAGCAATTCCTTGACCAACTCACTTGCCCCACTGATCTTCAAAATCTCTTTAGCAACCCCTATTTAAACACCTTTGCAATAAAAATCTTGAAGGAACTACCTCTTCACTCAGTATCCTCCTGTATCTTAATGATTGAGTCATAACTGGATGTAAATTAGTAAAAATCTATCTAGAAATAAAAAGCATCATTCTGAATGGCCTATTTCCAGTACATAAAACCCAGTGGGGGCGATCAAAGTGGTAAATGGCGGGACATGGAGTTACCGTATGAGAACTAACTATTGGAAAAGTTTTCACTAATGAATGGTTTTCTATACATTTTACAAATGAAGTAAAACAGAGATGGTTAAGGGGTAAAAAGGAGCAGGAATCTTGTCACAAAGAATGAGGGAGAGAGCCCTGCAAAATTATGTGGCACACACATCACTATACAAGAAGCAGCAGTGTTTTACAAAATTGTTATCATGAAAATCTAAAAAGTTAAAGTTGAGTTTCAACTTTAAAAGAACAATTTTAAAATTCTTGTCCAATCCCCTACCCTTGTCTTTTACTTTAAGGAATTTCAAGAAATGCCTGAAGTTGTGCTACAGTGAATTGCCTCATTGTGTGATGTACTTAGAGGTCTGTAAGAACAGTCCTTTGAAATGAGAATTTTATACAGCAAGACTATCTACTCTCACAGAGAAAGCGATGGGTATCTCTCAGCATCTTTTGGCCACCCATGAACAAGTCAGAATATCTCTGATTTTGCAAATTACTAGAAAATATAAAGTATTTATCACACTGAATCTCACTTCTTTTTAAGTAATTTTCTTTTCCATTTGAGGGCATTTGCTGATCTGGGAGATGAACAAGAAAAACAGAACAAAAATCTAACGTATTCCATCAGAATGGATTGACAACTGGTGTAAATTTCTGCCTATCACTTTAAGATCAAGAAAGTGACTGTTAATAGGGTTGGTTAACCATCCAGTGCTGATTGGTTTCCAGTGTGTGGACCCTGATTTTCAAATAGGCAGGATCACATAAGAATGTCAGCCGTGAGGGTGGAAAGGAATCTCTAGTCTCAATTCCCTGCTTTGATTCTTCTTTTATATGATCCTTTGTCCTACTTCTTCTGTTCTCTTTCTTTACCCTGCAAATGCCCTGTCTGTCCCTTGGTCCGATTTCTCAGTATCTCCTGTCTCCTCTTTCTATGCCCTCCTTTTCAAGTCTCCTAGAGGGAACCCGCCTCCTCCCACTTCTGAGTCTCTCTGCTCTAAAAATCATCTTCAGACTCTCAGATCCCGCTTTGGTTTTTGTTTTGTTTTTATTGGGTATTTTATTTCTTTGCATTTCAAATGTTATCCACTTTCCCGATCCAGCCCCCAGAAACCCCCATTCTATCCCCATCCTCCTGCTTCTATAAGGATGTGTCCACACCCACCCACCCTCTCTCGCCTCCCTGCCCACACCTTGAACTGAACGCACCAGATCTCATCAGATCCTGCCTTTGTAATCAGTGCTTCCCAGCTCACTTTTGTCATTTCTCTACCTACTCTCCTTGGCACTCAGTCTCTGTGAAGTCCATCTGTTCAAGCATGCTAAGTACTGGAAGATAAGTGCTTATTCTAACCTAGTCTTGACCATCAAAATAATAAATCAAGTGTGAACCTGGAAATTTTAGTCATTCAAGGAACATGCTTCCAGAAATGCAAAGCCAATCTGAACCATATATATTGTATGAACACACTCCCAGAGAGGTTGTTGTCCTTGGTGGTTTGGTTTGGTTTGGTTTGGTTTGGTTTGGTTTGGTTTGGTTTGGTTTGGTTTGGTTGGTTTGGGTTGGTTTGGTTCGATTTGATTTGGTTTGGTTTTATGTACTAGGAATTAATTACTAATGAATTACACTTCATATGTGTAGGGCTACTTTTAACACATTAAACTATTTGACTTCAGTCAAGAATTACCGTCAATGGCTATGTTTAAAGAGAAGAGAAAAGATGAATTTAACAAGCTTAAGGAATGGAAAACGTGGAATTTAGAAGCAAAACTGCAATGATTTTCCTTGGATGTCTGCTAGATGGCGCTAGAGCATGTCTGTGGCATTGAACGGGACAGCTGCTCAATAGAAAATACAAGGCAAACAGATGCTTCCGTGTATTTTAGAGTATTCAGATTCTTTTAGGAATTAAAGAATATACAATAATTAGAATTTTAAAAATCTAACACTTCTTGGAGGAATACGTTGTATCTTTGAAAGAAAATATCCATTAATATTTCATATGTATATGTGTATGTGTATGTAAATGTGTATGTGCATGTGCATGTGTATGTGTATGTGAATGTTTATGTGTATGTGTATGTGTATGTGTATATGTATATGTGTATGTACATAGAAGCTCCATCCATATTCGGTCAGATGCATTTTTAAAATATTTTACAAGTTTTATCCATTAGTTAATGATATTGACATTTTTTGTGAGTTTTAAAAGTTCTTCAGTCAAGGGAATAGCTTCCAAAACCTGAAGGATCTTGGGTTTCTAGCATTCTGCCAGCTTTGCCTTTGATCAAAACTGACAAACTCCCTCTTTCAAAATTGCTCAATTCTCAAATAACTTTAAACAGTACCAGTGGACACACATGATTTGGGCCATTTGTGTGGTGTGCATTTAGGCATACGTTTAGCTGTTGTGTGGATTACTGTTTAGAAATGAGTATTAATTGCTTTTAAAACTTCTGTGATCGAACAACTGATAAGAAGTAGTTAAAGGAAGGATTTCTTTTGGCTCTCACTTCAAGGGTAGTCTGTCCTGGAGGGACAGCCATCGTGATGGGAGCCACGGGCATCTGGTCACATTGCATCTGCAGTCAAGCAGAGAGAGAGAGAGATGAACACTGATACTTAGCTCAATTTCTTCTTTTTATTCAATCTAGGATCCCAGCCCAGGGAATGGCCCCACCCACCTCAACAAGGGGGCCGTCCCATCTCATTTAACTGAATCTACAAAATCCCTAATAAGTAAACCCAGCAGTTTCCATGGTCATCCTGAACTTTGCCACGTTGATGGTCAGTGTTAAAAATAGCCCACATTTATCAGCAAATTTGCTGTGGAGATCATGGGACTCCCTCCTACCTCATCAAAAGAGTACAAATTTAAAATGGCTCATGGGTAACCTACTTAGCAAAAAGCTGGAGAAAGAGAGAGGGAGGGAGGGAGGGAGAGGGAGAGGGAGGGAGAGGGAGAGAGAGAGAGAGAATTAGTGTCTAGTACTTTTCAGAATATTTATTTTCTCATAGGCATGATATAGATAATATAGATAGATAATTTGAATCGTTTCAGGAATTTTCAGAAAGTAACCAAGAATGAAGCAATTATAACTGATATCAGTACTTAAATATATTTTATAATTTCTCTGCATAACAAATATATTTGACTAATTCAGATATGTCCATTAAAGGGATTGAAATTAAACCTGTCATTTGTGACAAACTCTACCTTAGTTTTAGAATCCTTTTATATCCCCAGAAGTGCCTTGTAGAATCCCTAACTCAATAGACTTCTCCTGTCTTATTGGTAAAGCCTTTACTGTGTACTCAAAATACAGAATTTAAGGACACCTTATCCTCTACACTCGACTCTGCAAGTAGTGTAAATAGTTGGAATACGTGTTTCATCGAAAGTGTCACATTCGTCTTGATCTTCTTGATTTACTCTAAAAGATTCAAATAAATAACTCGTAGTAGAAGGAAGGAGAGATTAAAACTGACTTATTCTACCCTTTTCTTCAGGGTTGTTCTGGAACTGTAAACAGTGTGAAAACTTTTCAAGCTTTATGGAGTTGCTGATGAGCCAACTGCGAGGACCTGTAGCCCCAACACCTCATCCACCCATCGATCTATTCGTCCTTCCACTCATGTATGTAATATTTATTGAGCACTCAGTATGAGCCAGGCACTTTATGAGGCAATCCATTTAAAACAAATTATGATGGTCTTCCGATACATTTGGAAATTCCTAGAATACATTGGTCAGGAAGATGCTTAATCGAGCACATGAAGCACAGTGAGGAGCATGCGATGTTGAAGGGATAATGACGATGAGAAACCAAGATGGCTTCCTGGAGCAGGCAGTATCTGACGCAAAGGAGGAGTCCTCCAAATCATCTTGACTCATAGTAGGAGCTTTAAAACGAAGCATGCAGAGACTGGCAAGAAAACAAAAATTTAAGGATTAAATAGCTCAATAACAAACTCCTCTCTCTTTATCCACTATTATCAAATAGTAGAAAAATAGGCCAGGCTGTGGTGGTGCACACCTTTAATCCCAACACTTGGGAGGCAGAGGCAGGTGGATTTTTGAATTCCAGGCCAGCCTGATCTACAGAGAGAGTTCCAGGACATCCAGGGCTACACAGAGAAACCCTGTCTCGAAAAACCAGAAAAAAAAAGAGCATAAATATGTCTAAGAGCTGAGTAATATTCTATTTGTATTTCACAATTTTGATGAGATAATGGCTAGAGGTGTCTGTTAATTTGTTTGCAAAAATTAAGAAATCATTTCTTTACAACCATAAAGAGTTGTAAAAACTGCATGATCTCATGCATGCAGTACATTGTAACTATTAATTTCTTGCCATCTTTTGTTATTAGTCCCAAATACCTAAAAAAAAAAAATTGACCTGGAGTTTGGAGAAAAAACACTATGGAAAAAGGACTAGATATGATGTTGGAAGATTTTAATTGATGCTCAACCCTGTTATAGTTACTAAACTCATAACTTTGAGTCAATGGAGTATTTTTTTTCTTACAGAGCCATGGGGTGTATTTATACAAAGCAAGATGACTATACTGTCTCTAAGTGATAAAAATATATGAAATCCAGTTTGTGGTTCATTGTTAAACAGTGCATAGTTGTCCAAAATACTAACTGTCGGGGTGGGGGTGGAATAGACACCAGTCAGAAGCTTCTAATCACGTCGGTGAATGTCTCAATTTCTTCTTTCTATGTATTGCTTTAAGCATAGTTCATAAAAAATAAAACTTTGCATGAATATAAGTAATAAATTGGTTAAGTCATTGAAGACTGACACCTAACAAAATATCCAAGAATACTCACCAAGCTCTGACAAAGAAATACTTATGTAACTTACAACTAAGAAACTACTTATGTAGCTAGCCGCTCAGGAAAGCTTTTTAGTCAAAGAAGAGAAGAAATATTCACCATTTGGTACCAGATGTTCCACAACCTTTCTGTCATTGAAGTTTGGCCTTCAGATGGGCACACTGTTTTGGGAGATCCTGGAAGCCTTGGGAGGTAGGGTCCAGGTGGAGAGATCAGGCTGCTAGGGCTGAGGCTTTGGGAGGTATCCTGGCCCTGGCCCCATTCCTTCCTTGCTCTCTGTCCCTGTATTCCCTAGGGTGGAGAAAGTCCCACAATCATCATATCTCGCCTTATTCTATACCCAGAATCAATGAAGTCAAATCAAGTAACCATGAATTAAGACAGCTAAAATATAAAGCCCAAAAACATAAGGCCCTTTAGCTGTTTCTGTAGTTGTTTTGGTCCTAGCAGTGCTAAATTAACTAACACAGGAAGGAGGCGGGGAGAAGAAGCAAAAGAAAAAAGAACTTAGTAGATATTGGTTATTTAAAAAACTTAAATGTTGGGGCCTAGAGAGGTGGCTCAGTGGTTAAGAGCACCGACTGTTCTTCCAGAGGTCCTGAGTTCAATTCCCAGCAATCACATGGTGGCTCACAACCATCTACAGTGGGATCTGATGCCCTCTTCTGGTGTGTCTGAAGAGAACAACAGTGTACTCATATAAATAAAATAAATAAATCTTTTTTAAAAAAGAAACTCAAATGTGTGACATTCTAGTTTAAAACTCTACTTCTGCGTACAAGCACTGCAAGGGGCCAGATATTGTAAATGCCAAATTAAAAACATAAAATATTCATTATTGTTGTTATGAAATTAGAGCTATGTCTATATAATTATAGTTAAGCTTTTCTCCTGTGGTAAAGGCACATTTGGTTACTTTGTTAATGATTTATATTACAGTGAAGAGGAAGGCTGAAACAAATACCTCTTAATATAATAGTCTAATTCTACTTCACAAAAGCAGGAAATTATTTTTTTACTTAGGATTTCTTTACAAAACAAAATTTAAAACCCCATATGACTGCTTTATTGTAATCTTTCTTTCCTATAACTAAAGTGGATAGTATCATGAGAACTGAACACACTTTCCTTTTACACTAGCCCAGGTTCTTACGCTTCACAAAATCACTTGTGGGAAGAAAGCAGAGCTGTCTCTGAAAATAAAAGGCCTGTGTATCAGCCAGGGAGCTTATCTGATTAAGGAAAGACAAGAAGGGTTACAGTCCAAGAGCAATCCCCCAGCATCGCACCACAAACTCAGCAGCAGAGGATTGTGTCCTGTCCCTCTAAACTCCATTCACAAAAGGCAAGAGGAGTTTTTCAACTCTTCAGGCATCATTGATGCTCAGTTGTAGATATGTGGCCCAATCTCTGGCAAAATTTCTGGGAACAAAGAACAAATACTGTCATTCAACAGTAAACTGGAGTTGTTCTGCCTATGGCGTGCATAAAATTGGAAGCCAGTTTCACTAAAGGAAGTAAAGTGTGTGTTTAAAAATAGATCCTTTAGCAAGGAGCCTCCTCCAGTGAGGTTTCTTTTCACAGTAAGAGAAAATAATTTGGTACTAACCAATTTTCATGTTTAAAAAGGATGTTTTACATCTGTAAGTCTATTTGTAAGTCCAGTTAAGGAATTAAATAAATAAATTGACGGGAGGTGTAATTTGTTTGATAAAGAAGGATGAGGAAGAAGAGGGTGAGGAGATAGTTGAGGTAGATGAGAAGGAAAAGAAAGAGAGTGAGAGGGTGAGAGGGTGAGAGAGAGCGAGAGAGTGAGAGAGAAGGCAAGAGAGTGAGAGAGAGAGAGAGAGAGAGAGAGAGAGAGAGAGAGAGAGAGCAAGAGAAAGAGCAAGAGAGAAAGATTATTTTTAAAGTTACAGGACTTAACATTACTTCATTTTATATTGAATACAGTGTTGGTAACTCCCATAGTGGATAAACAGGTGTCAGTTCTAAGACTCATCTTCTCTCATGGGCTTAAAACTCCAAAACAGCCAAAGTCAAAAATAGCTTGCTGCTTGTTGCCTCTTCCGTGTGAGTGCTGTCTCTCGACGACCTGCATTGAAGATATTTAAAAAGGGAAAGTTCAAAGCCTGAAAAAGACAAAGCAAGGAGCAGACAAATGTTTCTCCCGCCGAAGGCAGAAATTTTCTCCTCACCTGCCTTTGTTCTGCCAGAGTGCTCAGGGGTGCGAATGTTGTTGTTATGTAAGCAAAATGATATTGAATCATTATCAAAGCAGCAACTGTAATTCAACAGTTTAGTCACCAGACTAACCACAGAAATTCCACATGGTTGAACTGAGCCGGGAAATTAAGTTTCCAACTGGAGTCAGGACGTGAGTTCTGTTTAAAGAGCCCTGCTCTCCCTTGAGGGTACGTACCAGAGACAGAATGCAACAGATAATGACTATTTTGTTCCTATCTTATCAATGAGAACTTCAATATAGATAGAGAAAATGAAATCAATTTTGTATTGATTTCTTCTTAATTTCAATTTTTTCTTATTTTACCACTAAGGAGTCTAACCTTGGTTAATCCTATTTATCTACCTACATTGCCCAACAATATCTTTTTGGATATTGCAATATATCTAGATTTAAATGCTAATTTTTCCCAGTTACTACTTATAGTACCTTCAAGTAAAAAAAAACAATAAGCAAAAGCAAATATTAATAATCAATGCCACTGAAGCAAAAGTCCTTAAGCCGTATCTGCACAACAGCCACAGGTTTCTCTGTAACCATAGGAACAAAAATTCTGCCAGTTTAATGTTGGTATATAAAAGATGCCTATGGCACATTTTATACTGAAATCTGCAAAGAATATTTTTATACTTGATGAGGGAAAGATGACTGTAAATTTTTGACAACTCTATCTTCTTCCCCTAATCTAGTAGCAGATAGAAATCACTGCTTAACACCAGCAAAGAGTGAATAAATGTAAGAAAGTACAACCAGGAGAACAGGGCTCACAGACCTCAACCAAATGGGGTTCATAGAAGTTCGTAGGGACTCACAGAGACCTACATTAGAAGCAGCATTAATGACCCTACACGGGGCTGTGCTAGGTCTTCTGCATATATGTTATGATTGTATAGCTTGGTGTTTTTTGTGGGACTCCTAACAGTGGGAGGGGACGTCCCTGACTCTTATTCCAGATCTGGAAGCACTTTTGCTCCTGTGTTACTTCTCGAAGCCTTGGTATAAGAGTTTGTGCCTAGTCCTAGTCTATCTTGCTATGCTGCGTTCAGTTGATATCCCTGGGGAGCCCGCTCCATTCTGAAGGGAAACACAAGAGGAAGGTTTCTGGGGGCAAAGAGGAGGTGGAGGGCAGATCTGGGAGGAGTGGAGGGATGGGAAACCACAGTTGGATATATTGAAAATATTTCGAAGGAAGGAAGGAAGGAAGGAAGGAAGGAAGGAAGGAAGGAAGGAAGGAAGGAAGGAAGGAAGGAAGAACAGCAGAGCAACAGAGCAACAGAGCAACCCAGGTTCTACATTTCACCTGGCTTTCAGTCTCAGCAGAATCAAGCTTGTTCAACAAGAGCACACCAGGCAAAGTCACACAAACAGCCACAGCTTTCCTGAACAAATATCAAGATCACCATGAGCCAGCAGTGGGAAATCCCAATGGAAGTTACTTCACGGTCAATGTTGCACCGTGAAGAAATGTGACAAGCAAATGAGATTCTCTCTAGATCCCCATTGAGTTATATATTATAGCACCTAAGACAGTTCTCTAAACTTTAGCCTAAAGGAAAGGCCCTTCTGGGCTGGGGGGGGGGGGGAAGGATGTGGGGGAGGAGTTCGGTGGTATAGCACTTGTTAGTATGTGTAAGGTCCTGGAGAAATACAAGAGCTTTTTAGCTACTTTGCAATGGTTTTTCTGGAAAGTTGTCTCTAAAGAAAGCTGCAGGAGGAGGAGGGAAAGGAGGAGGGGGGAGGGGAGGGGGAGAGGAGGGAAAGGAGAAGGAGGAGGCTGAGATGGGCATAGGAGGGTTAAAAGATTATCTCTAAGCCACTTTTTTTCTCAGAACTACAGGAAAATTCCAAGACACCACTTCTTATTGGATGACAAGAGTGGATTTGAGATTCTTATCTTTTGACCTTTACGAAAATCTCTCTGGTTTTCCCTAATTTCATTTGTTTTCAAACTGTTAATAATCCTCAGAAGAAAACAGCACAAGGTTTTACATTTCAAGGACTTATCATTTTGCAAGCCATTTATATCTACTGACCTTTAAACTAATGCAGACTACAAGCTGTGTGAACCGTTTGCAGAATTTAAAAGCGGTGACATTTGCTTATTATAAATACTCTGATAGCATTTGGATATTTTGGTTACAACTGAAATGCACTTTATACTCACACTGACATACAAAACTAAGGTGAGCCAAAAATGTATTTTAACTTTAGAATATAGAAATGTATATTATCCCACCATTCCATGGGAAAGTCAGAAATCTTATAAGCTTCAAGCTCAGTACTTCATATAATTCATTTTTTCTTTTTTCTTTTATATATTCTTTGTTTACATTCCAAATGCTTTCCCCTTTCCTGGTTCCCCCCTCCCCATATGTCCCATAAACCTTCTTCTATCCACCCATTCTCCACTCACCTCCCTCCTTTTTCTCTGTCCTGGTACTCCCCTACAATGCTGGATCAAGCCTTTCCAGGATCAGGGCCCTCTCCTTACTTCTTCATGGGAATCATTTGTTATACTAATTGTGCCTTGGGTATTCAGAGCTTCTGGGCTAATTAATATCCACTTATCAGAGATTGCATTCCATGTGTATTCTTTTATGATTGGGTTACCTCACTTAGGATGATATTTTCCAGTTCCAACCATTTGCCTAAAAATTTTGTGAATTCATTGTTTCTAATTGCTGAGTAGTATTCCATTGTGTAAATATACTACATTTTCTGTATCCATTCCTCCATTGAGGGACATCTTGGTTCTTTCCAGCTTCTGGCTATTATAAATAAGGCTGCTATGAGCATAATGGAGCATGTGTCCGTATTGCACTCCGGGGAATCACAAGTTGGCTGGAGAAATAGCTTAGCAGTTTAAATGCCCTGGCTGATCTTCCAGAGGACCTGAGTTCAATTCCTGACACCTACATGATGACTAGTAGAGATTTGTAACTTAGGTTCCAGGAGGTCTAATGTTCCTGTCCACATCCTTGAGCAATGCACACATGTGGTACATAAAGGCAAGTAAAACAAAACCCATATATATATATATATATATCAAATATAAATATATAAATAAATATCTTTTAAAAAATTACCAACAAATAGTTCCCTTACTGTATCCTTGCAAGATTAACATTAGAATTAAAAATATAGGACGATGAGGGTATACAAGTTACAAGAGTAGAATGGTTTTCACAACTGTAAATTACACAAGAAATGGTAATATAGAGTTCACACATAAACTGTGGTAAATTAAAGAGACAATCAAAACCATAAATAAACTATCAGCATAACAAACGGTGAATTTTTGGTAATAAACCAAAAAAGTAGCTGTAATTGTTACTTGGTTGTCAACTTCACAAGATCTAGAATCACCTAGGAGACAAGGCTCTGGGACCCTACAAGGCATTATCTAGGTTAGGTTAGTTGAGGGGAGAAGACACACCTTACCTGTGGGTGCCAGCATTCTATGAGCTAGGATGCTGAGCTGAATAAAACTGGGGCAATGCGATCAGGGGGCTTCTTAGTGCTTTCTGTGCTGGGTGAGGAAACAATGTAAGTAGCTATGCTAACCCCCTCAGGTCTCCCTTCTCCTTCCCCACCATGATGGACTGCATCCTCAAACTGTGAACCAGAATAAACCCTCTCCTACATCACTTCTGTTGGTGGGTGTATTGTCATAGCGATGAGAAAAATAACTCATACAGGAAGCAATAGAGGAGGTGGATTTTAAAATACTTGACTGAAATATAAAAGAAAAAATAGCAAAGAGGAGTACACTATATTCTGGCAAGAAAGAAAAAATATTAGAAATCACAGAAATAAAACAGCACAGATTAAAAATAAGACAGAGAAACTACACACACACACACACACACACACACATTCACACACCTCTTAATGCAGAAGGCAAGAGATCTCACGGAGTCCTTGTCCTAGACAATTACAGAAAACTCATGATTAGACTAATGAGATGGAGAATTAGACTCTCACAGGGATGGGCCCCTAATGGATTATCCCTATAGTGGTCATCCCTAAAACCATATACAGACTATATATGTATGTATGCATGTATGTATATATGTATATGTATTTGTGTGTGTGTGTATGCAACAATAATAATCAAGGGGGGAAAGGTCATCAATTTGAGATGGAAACAGAGAAGGGACATGTAAGGGACTGGAGGGAAGAGAAATGATTAAGAATGGAGTGAGAAAAGGGAGAGGCGAATGGTGTGACTACATTTTAACATAAAATACATTAAAAATGAAAAGGTATTTTTAATATCAGACAAAGCAAGCTTCCAAGAAAAATTTAAGCCAAGTCAGAGATAAGGAAGGATACTACATATTAATAAAGAAGACAATCCATTAGAATGATATGACCATTGATATGGTTTGTACCATAACATGGTACAAACAATTTCATAAAACAAACATCAATCAGAAAAAAAGAAAAGATAGGTCCAGATATGAATAGTGGTGCCCTACAAAACCCCATGTGCATCAACTATCCAGATTCAAAGAGATTAACAAAGAACCTTCAGAGTTAAATAGCACCACATGAAATGGACAGAATAGAAATCTACAAACTGTTTTATCCAACAACTGAAGGATATTATGTTCTTCTCAGCAGCATGTGGAACTATCTCCAGCACAGATCACATAATATGCTATTAAGCATTCCTTAAAAAATACAAAAGAAATTAAATAAGTTCTTCCATATCTAGGCAAACTAAATGAAATCAAACTAGATGTCAGCAGCAAAGGAAATTGTAGTATCGGAAAATGCAGGAAGGTTAAACAGTATACACCATTGGATAAGCAGCAGGAAACCAAATAAATGAGAGGCTGTGCAGAACCTCTGAGACATGGCAAGTTCAATGAGAAAAGTATACAAGTTTAAATGTCTAGATTAATTTTAAAAAATACAGAGAAGGTAAATAACCTAACAATGCACCACAAGGTCTTTGGAAAAAAAGAATGAACAAAACCTAAACTTAGTAAGAAAAAAACAACAACAAAGATCAGAGAAGAACTGAGTGGTGTACAGCAATATGAAGAGACAACAAATCAAGGATGTGTTTCAATAGAAAGGTAGCTAGTATTAGCTCTCCCTAAATCAAAATAGCAAAAAGAAAGAAGAAAGAGACAAAGGAAGAGAAGGCTAAAATAACCAAAATAAGCATTCAAAAGAGAACTCTGCCATCAAATACCAATAAAATCCGAAGAAAGGTCAGGAAAATTTTGAAAACATATAATAAAAAAAAGTATAAAAAATGAAAATTGGAAAGTTTCTAAGTACATATAAATTAACAATTTAACTAAAGACCAAGAATCATAGTGAATGCTGTGATCAGTTCTTAGGAGCCTGAGGCAGGAGGGTTGCCACAAATTGAATGTCAACCTAGCCTCTGCACAGTGAATTCCCAACTGTCCTAGTCTACAGAATGAAGTTTATTTTTAAAAATGAAATCAGAAGTGTTTTATTATAATTATATTATATTATATTATATTATATTATATTATATTATATTATATTATATTATATTATATTATATTAGAAGCAAATCTATAATGATATTGAAACAGTAAGAGTCTCAACAGAGAAAATCTTAGAAACAGAGTCTCAGCTAAATTCCATGAGGCCTTAAGAGATTTGACACCACTGTTCTTCAAACTATTCCATAAAATATAAAGGAAAGGAATGCTTTCACGCTCATGCTATGAGTCCAGTACTGCCCTGATACCAAAAGCAGACAAGAGCACAATAAAAAAAGCAAACTGCCAGCGCAAAGTCTCTCAGTTAAATGCTAGCAAATTGCAAGATCATATACCATAACCAAATGGGTCTCATTCTGGAGATTCAAGGGCGGTATTGCAAATACAAATCATTAAATAAATTAACAGCAGGCAAATAGTCTCAGGTCAGAACACAAGATCATCTCAATAGATGTACAATTCAACATGCCTTTTATAATTAAAAAGCCTGAAGAAACTAGGGAAAGGAAGCATACTTCAACAAAATCACCACTATATGTGACAATTTAATAACATACTAAATTGGAAAAAATTACTTTTTTAAAGTCAGGAATAAGAAAATGGTGACCTCAATAGCACAGGCCCCAAGACCAGAAAATCATAAATGGAAATTTATGAAACTGAAAAGCTTCTGCATGGCAAAGAACACCATCATTCAGACAAAATGGTTGACTACAGAATATGGAAAGAGCTTTACTAATTACACGTCCAATAGAGAGTTAATATCTAAAACACATAAAAAACTAAGAGAAAATGGGCACCAGTAAAACATCTCAATTTTAAAGTGATGCACAGAACTAAACAGAAAGTTTTCAAAAGATAAAACACAAATGGTTGAAAGGTACATAAAGAAATGCTCAAAGTTTCTGTAAGGCAAAGGACACTGTTAAAAGGACAAAATGACAACCACCAAATTGGGAAAGGATATTCACCAACCCTACATCTGATAGAGGGCTAATATCCAATATAAACAAAGAACTCAAGAAGTTAGACCCCAGGGAACCAAATAACCCTATTAAAAAATGGGGTACAGATCTAAACAAAGAATTTCACCTGAAGAAATTCGGATGGCCGAGAGGCACCTTAAGAAGTGCTCAACATCATTAGTCATTAGGGAAATGCAAATCAAAACAACCCTGAGATTTCACCTTATACCAGTCAGAATGGCAAAGATCAAAAACTCAGGAGACAGCAGGTGTTGGCAAGGATGTGGAGAAAGAGGAACACTCCTCCACTGCTGGTGGGGCTGTAAGATGGTACAACCACTTTGGAAATCAGTCTGGCGGTTCCTCAGGAAACTGGACATGGCACTTCCGGAGGACCCCGCTATACCTCTCCTGGGCATAATACCCAGAGGATTCCCCAGCATGCAATAAAGACACATGCTCCATTATGTTCATAGCAGCCTTATTTATAATAGCCAGAAGCTGGAAAGAACCCAGATGCCCCCTCAAAGGAGGAATGGATACAGAAAATGTGGTATATTTACACAATGGAATACTACTCAGCAATTAGAAACAATGAGAATTAGAAACTAAATCACAAAATTTTTAGGCAAATGGTTTGATCTGGAAAATATCATCCTAAGCAAGGTAACCCAATCATGAAAGAATACACATGGAATGCAATCTCTGATAAGTGGATATTAATTAGCCCAGAAACCCTGAATACCCAAGGCACAAATCGCATAACAAATGACTCCCATGAAGAAGTATGGAGAGGGTCCTGATCCTGGAAAGGATTGATCTAGCATTGGAGGGGAATATAAGGACAGAGAAAAAGGAGGGAGGTGATTGGAGAAGGGATGGAGAAAAGAAGGTTTATGGGACATATGGGGAGCGGGGATCCTGGAAAGGGGAAATCATTTGGAATGTAAACAAAGAATATAGAAAAAAAAAAGAAATGCTCAACATCCTTAGTGATTGGGTAAATGCAAATAAAAATCACTGTGAGATTTCAAGTTGCACCAGTCAGGATTGCCAAGACAAATAAAACAAATGACAACTCACGTTAACGAGGATGTGGAGTAAGGAGAGAACTCCTCCACTGTTGATGGGAGGAGTTGAAAACTCGTAATCACGATGGAAGTCAGTGTGGTTGCCCCTCAGGACACGGTGACTAGGTCTATCTCATAATCCAGCTGTATTATTCTTGTCATATATCCAAAGGATGCTTCTTCCTACCACAGAGACACTTGTTCATCCTTGCTTGTTGCTGTTTTATTTGTAATAATCAGAGATTGTAAACAGGCTAGATGTCCATCAACAGAAGGATAAAGAAATGTGGTAAGTTTACACAATGGAAGATTAATAGTCTCTCTCTCTCTCTCTCTCTCTCTCTCTCTCTCTCTCTCTCTCTCTCTCTCTCTCTCTCTCTCGGTTTTAGATGACTGTTTCATTTTTGAATGAGAGATCACAAGAAAAAACTGACTTTGAGTGTGCAGGGAGGACCTGGAAAAGGGAACCTTAATCAGAATTTAATGGGTTAAAAAAATCTATTTTCAATTAAAAAAAAGAAAATGTTAACCCATAGCCTCCACTCCTGAATACTGCGGCTCTGAGCACATCCCTCTTACGCTACTTTTGTATTTATAGCAGGATTAAAGATTCATTTACATTCTTTTGAAATATGAACATATATATGTTCATATGAACATATATATGTTCATATCATTCAAAAGCATGTTAAAGCAAGTTTGTGAGCCTGTGTTGACTTATTTCTCTGAGTCATTTTTGTAATAAACCAGGTGGTATTTCTTTTCTTGGTTTTTTTGTTAACTGAGGGTTGTGGCATGTATTTCATTTGGTGATAAACACCGCTGTTCACACAGAGAAGCATGACTCTATATAGAGAGAGACATATATAGAGACTCATATATAGAGACATATAACTCTATAGCTTTCTGCATAGTTTTAAATATAATTTTTAAAAGTTCTTTCTGAAAATTGAACAAACCACCTGGGACTGAAAAGGAACTCTTGGCCTTAAGCCAGAAGAAAATTTCAACCTCAATATCATATGTAATGAAAATATGCCAAAGGCCATTGTTGGTCTCTTGTGTAATGACTCTTACCCCAAGTCCTGAACCCTGATTGGCATCATTGTCAGCAGTCATGACACTACGAAGAGCCAGCAAGACAAAACTGGAAATAAAGTCATAGATCAATCCAAGTCCTCCTTAACTTGTGACGGTAACTGCCCTTATAGAAATTCCTTATGCAATATCACCAAAAGAGCAAATACAAAATGTAAGCACATGACTCAAGTCAGGGGTGGGTTTCATTTTATGAATTTGCTTCTCACAAATTGGCACTTGCACAACTTACATGTAGAAAACTTGCATTAGTTTCTATGTCGTCTGTGGAAGTGTAGAGTAGCTTCCAGTAGTATTGCCAGCAGGAAAGAGTTCAGATTGTCTAGAGGGCATTGAGTCTAGAGATTCTAGGCTTGCCAGACTTTAAAGCTATTAAGTCACCTTAATAGCTTTAGAACTGAAATTATAGCTCTTACTGGAACAAGGGAAAAGAACACACCACCACTTGCTGAGTTTTGAAGAGCAGAGAGAAGACTCACAAATCATATAGGCACCTGAGGATGAGAACTGAATAGCCTAATATCCCTGAAAAGTCTCATAACTATTTATATAGAGATAAAAATCGACTCTTCCATTGTTTAAGCTACCCCAGCAAAACCCAATCCTTAGACCATGACATTGTCATTACAGGTGCAGTAAATTCTTAAGTTTTTCAGACAACTGCTAGAACAGAATCTAGGCATTTTCAAAGTGCTTTTTCACAACTTTTAAATAGAGAAATATGACTGGTATTTCTTAAATACTTTAAAAATCTTGGGTGCTAATTGCAAGGCATTGAGAAAAACTTATGAGAAAAATTAATAATAGCTCTAGCAAAAACTTTAGTAATTCTGACCTTACCAAGAGACATCATAAAGATTATATTCCTAAAACCCACAGTCCTATGATTGGTCAAGCTAAAATGTATTCAGCAATACTGGTTAATTACAATACTATGAG
The DNA here is from genome assembly GCF_947179515.1 of Apodemus sylvaticus. NCBI lineage: Eukaryota > Metazoa > Chordata > Mammalia > Rodentia > Muridae > Apodemus > Apodemus sylvaticus. The sequence goes on from NC_067489.1 coordinate 37,745,695, forward strand.
AATTTTGAACTCTAAATAATCTGGTTTTATTAACAGTAATTTTTAACATTTAAATACATTTTAATATAGGTTTGGGGAGGTTAATTAAAGTACATTGTTTTTATAATTATAATGATGTTTTGATAATTTGCTAATATCATTTGGGCACTGAAACTATGCTTGATGATAATAATAATCAAACAGTGCACTGGATTTAGACAGAACACAAAATACAAAAAAAGAAAGAAGTCTGGAATATGGTTGACAGCATTATCAAGCAAGAGATGTCAAAATTCAAGAAGCCAAGGAAAGTTCTGTATCACATTGTGGCAACTCATACATGTAGTTCACCAGAGCAACACCTCCTTTCTTTTAAAAATATTCTTGTTTTGTGGTGTTTTAAAATTATTCAACCTTAAGGACTACTCTTTCCCTTAACTACTTCTGTTTTATGAGACTGTAAAACATAAATTTTCTACTATCCTCTTTTAATGAGTATAGTCCCCATCTTGCTGCTAGAAGGGGTTGATACCAGATTTTATTAATTTTTGTCTCAAGGGCTAATTACCACATAGCACAATTAGAAGCCAATACTTTTCATGTGACCTGTAGTTCTGTAAAATTCAATACATATTGCATCCTAAGCAATTTCACTCTGTCAATGTCTGGGGTGATGACTGTGATGGTTTGCATATGCTAGTCCCAGGGAGTGGCACTTTTAGAAGGTGTGGCCTTGCTGGAGGAAGTGTGTCACTGTGGGCATGGGCTTAGAGATCTTCCTCCTAGATGCCTGAGCATGCCCAGTCTGTTCCTGGCATCTTCTGGATAAAGATGTAGAACCCTCAGCTCCTCCTGCACCATGCCTGCCTGGATGCTGCTGGGCTCCTACCTTGATGTCAATGGACTGAACTTCTGAAGCTGTAAGCCAGCTCCAGTTAAATGTTGTCATTTATAAGACTTGCCTTGATCATGATGTCTGTTCACAGCAGTAAAAACCCTAACTAAGACAATGACAATGTCCACACTCAAACCACAAACTAGGGCTCTTTGCCACTCTGTGACAGTATGGCCTAAAAGCACCAATGAGTAATTAAAAGGGGAGAGGGGACCCTAATACCACTTGGAAAGATGAGCATGCGTTCTTGTTGTTCCTACCTTTGGAAGTCAAGTTAGGATACAACTGTCTGTACCCTAAGAAAGTCAGAAAGCAGAGAAAGAATCTCTGGGAAGTTTGATTCTGTGTGCTTCTCCTTCTAGATGCAGATGCTCCTGGAATCAGTAAGCTTTGCATGGACATAAGCTTTGCAGTGTCCTTGAGAATATGAGACGTAGAGATCACTTAACAGAGGCTGCGAATGAGCCCGTGTGTGTTAAAATAGCAGAAGAGCAAAAAATAGAAACAGTTACAGAAATATCAAAATTGCGTCATAAGTGAATCAGGCAATCCTGTTTTGAATGATTTCACCAACTTAATCCTGAAATTCTTTTTTTCCCCTACTAATATATTTATTTATTCATTTTACAACCTGGATCGCAGTCACCTATTCACAGCCACCACCCCCCAGTCACATAGTCCCATGCCCTCCCCTTCACCTCTAAGAAGAGGGAAGTCCCTCCTGGACAACAAGGGAGAGGGGGAAGAGCCCAGGAGAGAGGCCTGGAGACTGAATGGAAATGTGGGGAGGACCACTGGGACATGCCAGAGACCTGGGGTGGGGGAGGCTCCAGGCAGTCCACTGTGGTGACTCTAGCTGAGACCCCAGCAGTGGGGGATATGGAACCTGAAGTGGCCACGACCTGTGTAGTCAGGCAGGATTCCCAGTGGAGGGTGCAACCAACCCACCCTCAAAACTTTTGACCCCAAATTTGTCCTGCCTACAAGAAGTGCAGGGACAAAGGTATCTTGGAGACAGAGGGAAATTTGAAGTTCTGAACTCACTCTCTTAAGATTGAAAAAAAAGCCTTGAGACTTTTCTGTATATCACACCCATACAATTTTCCAAACTTAGAAGGTAAAACACCTTTGTCAGTCTATCAGAACAAAAGTTTTCTTTTTTTAGATTCTACCTCGATCTTCAAAGAGGCTTGCAGCTAAGACTTGGAAAGCACACTCCATAGGCAGAGGGTGTGGGTGGATGCCTGTAAACACAGTTCTCTGCTCTCCTTTGAAACTACACTTGTAAAAGTTATTACACAGGAAATCCCCATGGATGAGTAATGCATAACTACCCAACACGTCTTAAAAATCCTAGAAATAGTGATAGAGGAAAACAGTCAATGTCTTCTTCCACATTTCTGAGAAAAACAACTAAACACCTTCACTAATCATTTACCCGCTGATGAAAAACAGATGCTTGGCTGCCTGCTTAACATAATGAGATTCAGTAGGAACATACAAGTTCAAATGTCAATATTTTCCAACGTAAGTGCAAAATCAAAATACCGTATTTTAATTTCACTCACATTCAGAATTTTTAAAGATTTTTAAGAATCTCCAGAAATTTAGTGTATTTTAAACTTTTTTTATTTTATGTGTATATGTACATGTATAATATATAACATATTTGTATGTGCATATATATAATATATGTATATATGTGTGTATACATATACACACACAGACACACACACATATATATGTATATATACATATATATGTACATATATATATACATGTATATGTATATATATATATAAATGCACATACACCACATACATGCAGATACTCATGAAGGACACCAGAGATATCATATCCCCTGAGTGAATATAGGAGCTGGAAACAGAACACAGAACCAGCTGTAAGACCAGAAAAGGAAAATTCGGGAACACTGAATTTGGTGTATCATTGGTATTTGATGTAGAAAAGTAATTAAAGGCCAGAGAGATGACTCAGTGGATGAATGCATCTTCTACCAAGAATGATAAGCAGAGTTCGGTCCTAGGGACACATACAGTGAAGGAAAAAAATCCACCCAGCATTATGACACACACATACACACCAATTCAGATACACAACAAATTAACTATGTAGTCAAGACAGTTTTTTAAGCTTTAGGTAACCTTTAACAACTTACATAATTTAAAATAATAGGGGAATTTCTAAATATATAACACCAGGCAGGCAGTTTAACAGGATGACTAAGAGTGTAAGGAGCTTGAGGGCAGATCAACTAGAGTTGTAATTCTGATCTAATATTCGTCAGCAATGTTGCACAATCAGGAATTTAATAAACTGATGTGGGTCTCAGTTTCCTTCTCTGTAATACAGGAGATGATAAGAATGCCTACTTCTGTGATAGGTACAAATCATGACTAAAATATATTTAGTTTTAAAATGCTTTAATTTAAAAAGAGAAAGAATACTACCTCAAAGACATGTGTGTAAAGACAAGTAAAAATTCATGAAGGAATTAAAGGCCTACCTAGCTTCAGAAAAACAATAAATGGACATTATTGCAATTGGGCCTCATCATGGTGCTTCTAGAATCACTTTTGGAGGGTAAGGGTGAGGCTAGCCCAATGCTGCATAGGTCTACCTGTGATAACTCGAAGCCCAGTGAGGATCCAGGATTCTCCAACCTACCCCAGCAGGCTAATTTCAATGCCTAAATGCACTTTGTTAGTACATCCCATGACTGTTGCGAAGTGAAGAGATTTCTACTCTCCACTCACAATCATCTTTCCCTGCCTTTAATTCCAATTACTTCTTTATCTCAAACATTAACATAGTTTTGCAACCCTTTGAATATGCTCTCTCCACTAAGGCAACATAATTTTACGTTGTTTGCTATCTGATATGAGAGAGAGAGAGAGAGAGAGAGAGAGAGAGAGAGAGAGAGAGATGCATATAGTCCACCTGGTCTGTGGGTTTCTACAATTTTGTTTTAATATGATTACATGTAAAACCTAAACTCTTTTTTTTAAAAAAAACTTTAAAATAGTTTTATTGCTATACAGTTCATCTCTCACAAATCCACCCATCTAAAATGTACATCCTATTCCTTTCAAGTCCACAGCTCCATGTTTTCAAACATTTACAGTCTTGGCTCTGGGACCTCATATTAAAACATTACCATAGCACAAGGAAGCCATGCACATGGTCGCTGGCCTCATGTTTCCCGTTGCCCTACTAGATTTCTCTAAACTACAGCTTTTTCCCCCAAATGTCTTCTCCATAATCTTTTCTTTGATGTCAAACTTAAACTTTTTTTTCCCAAAATAACCTAAGCTTATCTTTTCCTATACTTCTGTCAAAGTAGCAAATTATACCTTTTCCAATTTAGCTACCGTGTTTTCCTTGACTCTGTCACAGTCTTCATTTAACACTGATATCTACAAATCTTTTCTGGAGACATGCATGAAATACAGTCCTTGACTTTCACTGCCAGTTGGTTGGTGTCTGCACATTAAGAGAGGCGCCAACAGGACTCAGAAACATATTTATTCGTGTCTTATCCACAAAATTATGATTTCACCTGAAGATTTACACAGAAGAGACACAATGGTCACAATTGAATTGTGACCAAATATAAGATATAAGATTATCTGAAAAACTGTCATGGTTGTCATGGTGTAGAACAAAGTTCTTGTGTCTGAAATCAGCTCTGTGGCTGACATGGGGCCCATTGTTTGATTTGGTTGAACCTGATCCCTTCAGCCTGCCTGAGATCACATTACCATGCTACACATGGATACGTAAAGCTGTCTGAGTGTTGTTTTAGAATATGCACAAGGAAGGGCATGATGGTGGGGTCATCTGCTGCCAGGAATATGGCTTCATGGCAAGGTGTAGCTGTTTAATGGTCCATCGGTATTCCTTCAGACACCTGCAGTGTTTAAAATTTTAGCCACGCAGGGTGTATAAAACAATGGTAGTCAAGCTTTAGATATATCCTTTAGAGTATTTTTCAGCCCCTGGGCTAAATTATGGTTACAGTTTTAAAATTCAAGTATATGAAAGAATCACAGAGAAAAGCAGAGCAAAGCAATGTTTCTATCACGTTGCATTAATACAAAAAATGCTTTTCCTCATAATCTTCTCTCTAAAGTCAGATACATTGTTTCAAACATTGGCTTGCAATTAAATTGTGACAGAATGTAAGATATAAGATTATCTGAAAGCGAATCACCCCCATCATCTCTTTTTTTTCTTAAAAAGGGGGAGGGGTTAATTCGAAGGCCTATTCTTCTGAAATTTTGTTTGTGTATGTACTGTACTTGTTCATATATACATGTGATATGTATATATACACACATCATATACATATGCATATATCAGATAGAAAGGATTACTCATCTCTGACACTAAAAATTTAAGTGAAATCAACATCATGATTATCTCACACCTAAAAAAGCCCTTACATTCTCAGTCTGTGCCTTCAATCTCAGCCAGAATCCACAGTGGCTCAGGTTAGGGAGGAAGTAAAAAGATGAAACAAAGGAAGGGGAAATAAAATGTATTTGCCTCTCTTCTGTATCAGATGGTCCTTCATTTCATGAGATGCTCTGTGGCCCTAAGTTTGATGCACTGACTCTGAACCCACACATACTCCTTTCTATTTGAAGCATTCATACTTCAGATTCAGTTGCTCCCATCAATTTGTTATCTGGTTCAGCAGTAGCAGCATAGTTTCTGGTAGGTTGGCTCATAATTATTTTATTTTTAAATATACTATCGGGGATTCCATGCATGTAGTAGAGTGTATTTTGATCATATACACTTCCTGCCCTCTCTAATTCTCTTCAGGTCCCCATCACAACTCTGTCTTCTTCTGTGTATTATTTTTTTATGGTGTATTGAGTCCAATTAAAGAGGGAATAAAAACTCAACACATGGTTTACAACTAAAGGACAGAAGGCCCTTGAAGTGGCACCAGGTTTTTCCACAAATAGAGATTTTTGTTTGCTTGGTGAGAGTTTTTCAGACACGGTCTCGTTATATAATCCAGGCTGTCCTCAAGCCATCTGGCCTCCTCCATCAGCCCCCAAAATCTGTGATCACAGCCATGCACCCTCACACTCTGCCTCAAATAAAAAATTATAAGCTTTATATTTTTAAATCATTTTCATTATACTTCAATCAGAATCATAGTATGTCTCAGAATGTCTTGGCGCTTCCAGGGTTTACTGTCTCAATACTAACATTACTTTATATCACCTATTCTCTTTGACCTCTGTAAGGTGGTTGAACTGTAAAAGAAAAGCCCCCAGATATTTGTGGTTAAAGTTTCTTCTGGTACACAGCTTTTTTGAGGCAGTGATAAACCGCAAACCTACAGTTAGAGATTAACCTCTGTATCATGTAATAAGAATCCCAAGTGTCCCTTGAAGTGGTAAAGATTGTGGTGTTCTACTCAAGAAACTGTGGTGGGATTTAAAGCTAATAAATTAATTAATTAATTAATTAATTAATTAAAAAAATCTCCCAAATCGAGGATTAAGTGGGAATTTGCTTAAGTATTTTTTTTTCTCAGCAAACTTTTAGAACCAGGACTGCCTTTATTTCTTTCTTACGTGCACTAATGCCTTTGAGTGAGCAGGCTCTTTCCTGGGCTAGGATCATTCTCTTACCTCTTCTTCACAATTACGGACAGAAGATTGCATTGCGTGGGTTGACAAAAACAGGAGAGGTGTGGTAGGGAGATTCTATGGATAAGCAAATATTATATTTTTTTAAAAAAATAGCATGAAGATGGGGAGATGAATCAATCACCCAGAGTTCTGTCCTGCGAGGAAGCATGAGGACCTGAGTTTGATCCCTATCACCCAGAAAATAAGGTTGTTATCCCAGCGTGATAAGCAGAGACAGGCAGATCCCTAGGACTTATAGTTAGCCAATCAAATTAAATTGGGGAATTAGTTGTTCAGTGAGAGGCCCTGTCTAGAAAAAAGAGATAGACAGGAATGGAGGAAGATGCCAGACATCAGAATCAGGCCTCTACACAGGCATCCATCGCATGTGTATGCCCACACATATATGCATGCATATATACTCCAAAAGCTATAATATCAATCCATTTCATTTTAAGATGTCTGATATTATCAGAAATAACATGCACTCTATATTTCTCAAAGTTTGCTTTGATTTTTTTACATCTTGGAGAGTGTAGAGATCAAATTCATTTTGTCTAATGTATTTCTCTATATTTTTCTCTTCTGTGATGTAGGAATATTTGATTCATTATTCTTTATCCAGGAAAAATTTAATTCTACATACTAGATAATCTGAGGTTTGTAGGTTAATGAAAGACATGTGAAAAAGAAAGTTATCTAATTCACTAACATACATAACATATGTAATAAAATCTCCCTAAGCTACAGACACAGGCTTATGACTTATGCAATCTGCACATAACCAGATACATATATCATGAGCTTTGCGGGATATAATGAGACATTGCTAGATTTCCTAGTTTATCACAGCAATTAGCAGAAGACCTTGCAAACAGAAGGGCTTTGCTAAAAGGAATTGAACAACCACATAATTGCTGGTATTCACAGTCAGGTCCTCTGCTTCTGCTTCAGGAGTAGTTACTAAAGACATTGCCCGGGAGTCGTGTACAGAGTTCACACACAGGGAGACAGGACTCTGAACTTTATCAACTTAATATAATCATTTGATCTGTGCTTTCATAGATGGTAAACTTCTAAAACCATTTTCATTCTCATGAGTAAACAGGTTGTCTTTTGTTCATAATCAGCTCCAAAGCAACGTGGCATCTTATTCCAATATTAAAGTTCACTCTAGCACCAGTCCCCAGAGACCCCTAAATGAGCTAGTTGGACACCACCTCTCCCTCAAACTCTCCCATGCCCTAAACCCAGCACCAAGATTTTCAGGGATGTTTTTGGCAGCCACAGGTCCTGTCTCTGCATGTTCTCCAAGCTAAACATGCTTGGTCTAGCGCACACATCCCAGTAAGCAGTCCAACTTTATCGACGCCCCAGAGCTACCGTGGGCTGAGACCTCCTTAGAGTTCCCCGAAAAGGTTCATGAAGGGAGCCACCGTTAACAGAGGATTTTAGGCTTGATAAAGAAACAAAACAAGGAGAGCAGGCTGTGGATGTCATGGAGTGGAAGCATGCATGCCCGTGTGTGTGTGTGTGTGTGTGTGTGTGTGTGTGTGTGTGTGTGTGTGTGCACATGTGCATGTGAGCTCACACATACACACACACACACAACACACACACACACCAACAAAATGGAAAGGTGTTCCCCAGCTCATCTATGACATAGCTTCCTCCGGTGTACATGAGTTGGTCTGATGCCAAGTCATTAAGAAAGTAATGAATTTCAAGGGAGTAGATACGTCACAAAAAACGTCATTAAAGGGCAATATATCGTTTTGTTTTGTTTTTACATTGTGGGGAGTGTTGTGTCTAAAACCATTCAGAATTATCATAGTTGTGTAGTTACATTTAAAATTGGGTTTCGTGCATTGTGCATCTATTTTTTTTTAAATTTTATTCGATATATTTTTTTATTTACATTTCAAATGATTTCCCTTTTTCTGACTCCCCACTCCCCGAAAGTTCCATAAGCCCCCTTCCCTCCCTCTGATCTCTCACCCATCCCTTCCCACTTCCCTGTTCTGGTTTTGTCTTATACTGCTACACTGGGTCTTTCCAGGACTAGGGGTCACTCCTCCATTCTTCTTGTACCTCATTTGAAGTGTGGATTATGTTCTGCATATTCCAGTTTTCCAAGCTAATATCCACTTATTAGTAAGTGCATACCATGATTGATCTTTTGAGACTGGGTTACCTCACTTAGTACTGTTCAGCCATTAGAAACAATGAATTCATGAAATTCTTAGGCAAATGGATGGTGCTGGAGAACATCATACTAAGTGTGCATCTATTATAAAAACTCTTCGTTCCTGAACAGCCCAATTAAACCAACATTTTCTGAACCTCAAACACATGCTGAACATTAGACCATAAATTTTATACACATAATTTGATTTAATACACGTATCATTTCTTGGTAGATAGTGAGTCCATTGTATAGACTGTTAACCCTGTATTTAAAGATGTTGGGGAAAGAATGTGAAGGATCTACAGTTTAGGAATTAGCCACCTAAAAGCCAAGCCTTTCTTCTGTACATTGCCCAAAAATATAAACTTATGGTACCTTAAAAAGACAGTTTTCTCAAAGGAGTGCATCTCAGACTCACAGCAACTTCTAGACTGTGCTCTTTCTGTTTTGAAAGTATCATGGAGTTACAGGCACAAAACCAGAGCCAACTCTGCCTTCATTTCAGCCTAATATTGAAGAGAAAATGTGTCAGATCCAAACGTGGTTACCTTAACTGGGAGTTAACTGCATGCTTTTTCTTTGACTTCAGGGAAGAAAAAAGGATCACTTTGATAATGAGTGACACACACTTGGGTATATCTAAAATATGAATAATTCTAATCTATAGAAACTAGAACCTACCTGTCTTCCTGTTGTAAGACATTCTAAGTGTAAGATGGAGCGAGACATTTTTCTTCTATTATACATGTTCATAGCATACTTAACTTGTGCAACTACATACTTGGTAAAGCTAATAAAGGCATAATTGAAAAACTGTGCTAAAAGTTACATTTGGCAAGTTTATTATTATATGCATTGTGTTTTCCAATGTACACAGCTTTGACAACAATGTCATTTGTATAATGACATTGGGCGTGTGACAAGGAACTCGGGCTGCCGGCAGGGCGATTTGAGTAGCAATAAATAATTAATGCAACAATGTCACCTGTGGGAGGAGGGTGAAGGAATTTTCGCACATTGTATTGGCTCCAGTGATTTTTTGCACGCACTGACCTAACAAATCATCCTCTTTTAAAGTGTACAGTTCTCTATACTCAAAGGGAAACAAGCAGTTTTTGCTCACTGTTTTGAATACAACTATTAAATTCCACCTGGTATTTGTCAAGGATTGGAAGCAGAGCATCTATCTGTGATCCCAGTTCGTGGTGCTGTAAGGTCACTTTGGCAGGGAATCAAATGCCTTGTCTGCATCTAACTATATGCTAATTGTGACCCCTCCGTTCAGTAAATGCGAGAGCCCCGACAAGCACTTTGCGGCCTTCTCTCTCTACGTTTTCCTGCAGAATGTGATTGAAGTGTAGGAGAGCAGAGCTTTTAACATCGTTAACCTTAAAGAGCCCTAAAAGCATCCCACACCCTCCTGAATGTCGAATGCCTCTGAAGTAAGGAGGACGTGTTGCATCTCAAGGACATCTGATTTCTAACCTGCGACCTCTTACTTTCAAGCTTTCACAGTCTCGGGAATTGCAAAGAAAACAGTATAAAAGCCCCCTCGCAGATTAGCAAAGCATTACTATCCTCAACACTTCAGCAGATGAACCCACCCTGATCCCAGACTATAAAAACGCCTTCAGAAGGCTGTCCAGCTCCGCTTTGATTTTTGGCCCAAGTCTTAATTTTCTCACAACACATAGATCTGTATTTCATTAGGGATACCATGTTAAGCCCCTCTGTGCCCCAACTTTTTTTGACAGGATTTTTTTCCCTACAGATTCATTTGTATCAATTTTGAAGATGAACGAATAAAGATCAAAATACATTTTTAAATCAATCGATTATTTGAACTGAAATTTTATCCAAGTAAATTGCCACAGTTCTGCTCCTGAATTTTTCTCGTTCCTGTCTGGTACACAGTCTGAATATTATAGCCTTATGTGAAGTTAACTTATTCAGATAAGGTTGAGACTTCATTTCCTAGCTTTCAACATTATTCTTGTTTTTTCCAACTCTGTCTATAGATTCTCAAATGACAACCACCAAATCACAAGGAAGCAGCAAATTAGATCACTGAGTAAAGGTAATTGCAACAAATTCTAATGAACCGAGTGTCAGTCCCCAGGATCCACAAGGTAGAAGGAAAGAACCAACTCTATCAAAATGTCCCCTGACTACCATACTCTCCCCAGAGTGCACACACAGCGATACCACACTCTTGCCATAGTAGGTACAGAGATACCACAGACACACTGAAAAGATAAAATAAGAAAAATTATCAAAATGTTACAAAGTCCTCTTATTCCAAACAGCATAAATAATGTCGACAGAGTCCAGGTCCATGTACAGAAACATAGCAGTAGTTAACAGAAAGCAGAGACTCTGACTTTTCTATTAAGTATCAATGACAATTCCAGAAGACCCTGCTATACCACTCCTAGGTGTATACCCAGAGGATTCCCCGGCATGCAATAAGGACACATGCTCCACTATGTTCTTAAGCAGCCTTATTTATATAGCCAGAAGCTGGAAAGAACCCAGATGTCCCTCAATGGAGGAATGGATACAGCAAATGTGGTATATTTGCACGATGGAATACTACTCAGCAATTAAAAACAATGAATTCATGAAATTCTTAGGCAAATGTTGGAACTGGAAAATATCATCCTAAGTGAGGTAACCCAATCACAAAAGAATACACATGGAATGCAATCACTGATAAGTGGATATTAACTAGCCCAGAAGCTCTGAATACCCAAGACACAATTAGCATATCAAATGATTCCCAAGAAGAAGGAAGAAGAGATCCCTGGTCCTGGAAAGGCTTGATGCAGCATTGTAGAGGATTACCAGGACAGAGAATTGGGAGAGTGTTGATTGGGGAACAAAAAGAGGAAAGAGGGCTTATGGGACTTATGGGGATGGGGGAACGGGGAAAGGGGAAATCATTTCGAATGTAAACAAATAATATAGAAAATAAAAAATAAATAAAAAATAAAAAAGATATTCAATGGTTCATATTCAAAGTATTAACCAAAGAATTAACAATTCCAAAGGCTAACTACTTCACCTTGTAAGAAATTAATTTAAGAAAAATAATTAAAATGAATTAAAACTAAATAGTTTTATTTTATAGGATCACTTGAGACAAATGTGTGTGTTTAATCACAAAATCACTGCCTTGAAATGGAAGCTGATGTCTACGGACACATCGAAAATTCTCTGTCTGATTTTTCTAAAATGGCGCAGTGTGTGTTAGCTGGAAGGACACATGGTATCCATTGACCCAGCTCCCTCGACATGAGTCTACCTAAATAGAAAACCCATAGAAAGAATACCTATCTACACAGCTTGGCAGACAGCAGAGAATCAATCATTGGCGTAGATTTAATGTGTTAGCTTTTTAATAAGAACGAAAACAATATTCTATTTTGTAAGACAATACTAAAAGATTAATACTAAGCTTCATGGACAGAATACCAGAGCCATCACAATTCTCAGAAGCAGTTTTGGGTTGCCTTTATCATTAGGGAAATTGTTAGCAACCCTCTCTGATGTAAGATGAATATAATATAACTTTGTGCATCATTGAATGCTTTCATGAAGTGTCTAGATAAGAAAGAGGTTTATATTATATGCGAACTGATTCAAACAGGGCGCCTTCCTCAGGAACCATTCAGGCAAGGAAAATGAACTTTAAATAATATCAATTCAGAGCAGATATCTGTATCATGGGATCCTTTAGATCAATGGTTCTCAACCTTCTCAATGCTGTAACCCAGACACAGTTCCTCATGCTGTGGTGATCCTAAGACATAAAACAATTTGTGTTGCTACTTCATAACTGTACTTTTGTTACTGTTGTAAATTGTAATAGAAATATCTGATATGCCGGATATCTAATGTGTGACCCCAAAGGAGTTGAGAACCCACAGGCTAAGAGCCACTACTTTAGATGCTCATGGTAAAAATAGTGCCCTGACTTCAAATCTGAGAATCTGTTTGACTCCTTTTGTACAATGATTATGCTAGATCACTGTTTCAATAAGTTGGTTATGTTTTTATTAGATTACTGTGTGGAAAAATAGTTATTAAAATGAGCAGATTATAGGGAAGATATAATATCTGTGTGAATAATATATATACATATTTATTCTTCAAGTATTTCTATAAAATATTTTATGTGATGCATGCAAGATATAATCTGTGTGAATAATATATACACATATTTATTCTTCAAGTATTTCTATGAAATATTTTATGTGATACATATAGTATTTATAATTGTTCATGTAATGAAGAGACTCTGGGTAGAAATGATCAAGACAAAATAAAAACAAGACCGACAGTCCTTAAAGCCAATTAATAATCCTTAAAACCCTAGTTCTTAAAATCAGCCTCTAATTTGTCTCTGTCTTCTCTAACAGACAACACAGATCAAAACAGAGCGCAAACATATTAAGATGCAAAATCCAAGTTTATCATGAGTTTAAAGATCCAGCTTTCATCAGAGAACTTGGGAAGTATCTTCAGTAGGGTTTCTCATACGCGATATATAAAAAGATAAAAAGAACAGTATAGTAGCAATAAGCCCTCAGTAAACACAGAAGACAACGTGCTAAGGAGTTAATTCTAAGACTACTAGGGTGTAATGTGATATGCGCTTTGTCAGATGAAGCCTCTACCTGAATTGATCTGAGGGAAGAGCAATCCATAAACTACAGGGGCACAAATCGGCAAAGGCTGCTCAGTGGGTCTTTCCCTCCTTGATAAAACCAAGAAAGTAGACTGCAGTGGTCTGAGGTCTGAAGTCAACAGAGGCTCTGAGTGGCTCACCTGAACTGATGAACAATATTTACATGAAAGGGAAAAAAAAGAGTGATGTCATTAGAATCTTGGCAACAGGAAACAACTGGAGAAGAAATACTATTTGAATGATGACCCAGTGCCCAGTTGCCAGACCAGGGACTCTCAGTTCACCATCACAGTAGAGCTACATACTTTGGAGTAAAGCACCTGGCCTTTACTCCACATATGCTGGAAAACTGAAAAGCTGTGCAGAATTATATTCCAAAAGAAGTACTGAAAAAATGTCTAGGAGAAAAGAAGAAATCCTAAAACTCATGCATGTCTGACTTCATAAAAAGCTATGTGCACATATTTTTCTATATTTACTTGAATATAAAACAAATAGTTTGGAGTTGGGTTGAGGGTTTTTGCTGTTTTACTTTTAGAGTTTTTTGTTGGTTGGTTGGTTGGTTGGTTGGTTGGTTGGTTGGTTGGTTGGTTGGTTGGTTGGTTAGTTTTGAGAGTTCAGGCTTGCTGTGTAACAGCTAAGGATAGCTTTAAATTCCTGATCCCCATACCTCTGTCTCCTAAGTGCTGGAGTTATAGGTACAAACCACAGCCCTCAGCCTGCTAATTAGAGGTTTTGATCATATAAAAATATTGCAGATGTCAGTGTGGCAATGTGCATACAAATTTACAAATACAGCAAGATCATATATGATATCTACTTAGCAGTTAAGTATGAAAATGAATAAGAGGAGTAGAGACGGATGATTAATTAAATTTGTTAGCCTATTTGTATGTGAGCTATATAGAACTTCTGTATTCACATCTGCGCAGTGAAGATTTTCTCCGCCAAGGAAGGATGCGGCACCCAGCCATAGCTCCACAGTGGGAGGTCCTGTGTTCAAACTCTGAATTCCCAGCTTGCTTGTGAAATTAGTAGTTTTGGATCTGTTCACTCTGTAAGAGGGAAATGTCTTTTTCCCTCTACTTCAATATCTACGTCAGTTTGTTCTGACAAGTGGAAATATCCATTCCAGTATCCAATCAGCTCATCTTTTAATTCTTTTTTTTTCTTTCTTTTTTGTTTTTGTTTTTCGAGACGGTCTCTCTGTGTAGCCCTGGCTGTCCTGGAACTCACTCTGTAGACTAGGCTGGCCTCGAACTCAGAAATCCGCTTGCCTCTGCCTCCCAAGTGCTGGGATTACAGGCATGCACCCCCACCGCCCCCATCCTTTAACTCTTAAATCTCTCTCTCTCTATCTCTCTCTCTCTCTCTCTCTCTCTCTCTCCCTCTCTCACTCTCTCCCTCTCTCTCTTAGTGTGTGTGTGTGTATGTATGTGTTTCTCTCTGTGTCTCTGTCTGTCTCTATCTCTGTCTCTCTGTCTCTGCCTGTCTCTGTCTCTGTTTCTCTGTCTATCTCTGTCTCTCTGTCTCTGTCTGTCTCTCCTCCCTCCGTGTGCGTGTGTGTGTGTGTGCGCGCGCACACACACACACACACACAAGTATAACATTATTTTGGGAACAAAGACAGCCCAAATCATATTTTGATAATGAATATACTTAAACTGAAAGTATAATTAATTAAAATATATTATTGCCTTACTATTTTGATGACTGCAACTATGAAAACTCAGCTAGTCTTAATTTTATTTTGTGCATTCATATAAACATTAAGGAGCTTTGACACATGGAAAGCAAAAATTCAGCTTTTATATCTTGTCATTCAATTTTCAGATGAACATTTTATCAGCATACTCAAGAATAAATTTTATATCATTGTATCTTGCAAGTTTTAATATTAAAATATATAAAAATATAAAAAACTTCTCTCATTGCAGTGTCTATGGTGTAGGATATAAATAAATTTAATTGGAGCCATAAATCATTTTCAATTTGTCAAAGTCTTACATTTGCTGAGCCTCTCCTCTGGAATGATACAGACAGCTATATATTAGCTCAGTTTAAAAAAAGAAATGTACGATATAAAAGGTATTTAGGGAAATGTTTGTTGTCACATAGAGCCTTTGAAACCTTTCTAATACTTCTCCATGAAAGGGAAGAAAATTTTTCTTTTAGGGTCATATGCAGACTAAAACCTTGATGCATATAATTTCACTTGGATTACATAATGACAATGTCACAGACACTAGAAGGAATAGGGCTCACTGGGTTTGGGGGTGTTTTTCTATGTTTGGTTATTATAGTCCAAACACAAAAGCAGCAATGATAGATTGTTACATCAGCATCTGGTTAACATTACCCGAATGAATCACAAAAAAGCAGTGACAGGCGGATTGGAGCCAGGGCAAGCAAGAGATACCAAAGATAATGCCTGTGTTTTGAAGCGAGAGGCTTTCCAGCATCTCTGACCTAATACGTCTTAATTTAAAGTGAAGGGTACTGTGATAACAAGCGAGAACAATTATAGTTTCAACTTGAAGGCTCAGACCAAATAGAAATGAGTTAAGGTAGTGTATTTTCCAAATCCAGCAAGAGGTCATCTCTGCCCAAGAGCTCTTAGAACCTCGAAGTTAGTTAGTTTTCTATTCAAAAGTGCTTAACGTTTTCTTTCTTTTTTTTTCTAAATATGCAATAAACTGTATGGTTTTTTTTTTTTGTCAAGTTAAAACAAGACTTTTATCTGTAAGTTTGACAGGTGAAGCCACACGAAGCTTTACAACTTTAAACCCAGCTTTAAAAAAAAATCACAAACACTGTTTTATGCTTCTCAGGCTAGACAACAAAGTCATAAGAGGGTTTCCCCTTAGCTTTAGTGAAAATGTCCCCACCTGCCACATCCGAAGCCTGACTATCAAATGCTGCTGCTGCTGTTCACACCTGCAAGTTCACAGCTGCCAACAAAGGGAGACAGGAACTTCTCCCACATACACACCTGTCAGATGGGTGGATGCCTTTAACCCCTTGTCTTCTCTGGGTCGATCCCCACAAGAAATGGAAAAGAGAGCGCGCGATACAAAGAGGTTGGCTGGGGCAGGGGTGCCAGGTGCTAAGGAGAGCAGACAAGCAATACTTCTCCCATTTAAGACAAGCTTGAACATTTACTTATAGAACGTTGTTGCTGGCAACGTATGAGAAGGAAAGCTACATTAAGCAGTGGAAGGACTCACACCACCTCCTAACAAAAAATGAAAAAAAATAGGAGATTTTTCATTTAATACCAAAAGAACATAAATTATTATTTGAAATAAACTAAACTTACGTATGTTATGTCACAGTGTGTATGGTAACCAATTTTTAACATTAGAAAATTTATTAGGGATAGCTTTTGTGTGTTTGTGCATATGTAGTTTCCAAAAATGTACTACAGAATGCAAAGGGAAAATGTATAATTTGTAGAGATTAAATGTTGGCACACTCAATTCAGTGTCTGGTGTGTTCATTTGATTTAAAATATAACATACAACTATTTAAACTACTTTTTTTTTACAGACTTTAGTTGATAATAGATGAATCAGTGAGAAATGAAAAAAATGCATCCATTTGAGATAATGTTTAGTACATGAAACTACTCATTAAAAAGTATAAAAATGGTTTTTAAATCTTATCATTGTAAAAATTAAAAGAATCACATTATAAAAATCCAAAGTATTTCATTTTGCAGAAATATATTAAAAAGTACATATACATACACATGGAAAATTTAGGCAACTGTGTACATTAAAGCAATGGACATGGAATTGCATTTTTAAATACCTTGGAACTCAGGTTTAAATTCTAGTATCATCAAACAAGTGATCTTTCAAGCCTCTAACTGATAAAAATAATCAGACTATCCAAATGGGCTCTAATAGTTAATAGTTTGGGTGCTCAGGCATGATTTCATTTCATTGATAAAATGGAGATACAAGAACACCACTGTATTTCTAATATTGTGGTTTGTTTTAAGGCTTCAGGGAGAAAACTCACAGCTCGTGTGTCTTCCAGTGTTAGATGAGGATAGAAACAAATCTCTTTGGAGTTTCTTGGAGATGAAAGAATGGGTAACTTCTTTTCATGCTCCTTCCTTGTCAGAGATAGGGCAGTTTGGTGACGCTCCCACTGAGCCACAGACCATTCTAGCTCTGGAATTTCCCCAAAAGTTGTAAGAACTTTTCCCCCCTTGCAAACAAAGTGATTTAATCATTTGGGCAATGGCACCATTAGTCCGACCAAGTCCACATCCCAAACCAGAGCATCATTTGTCACAACCCATAATTCAGTGGCCACTTCTGTAACCATGAATGAACTTTGGCAGCAGTTAAAATTCACACTGGACTGTCCACTCCCCGTAAATGAGGCTAAAATGTGCTGACAGTGTGTGGATAAGGGCTGAGCAAGCTAATAGGTCTGAGTGTCTGAAACTTTTGATAATCCGGTCTTAAGTGTCAAGGGTCTTTTAAGGTGGACTCCATCTGTCTTATAAAGCTGTGTATTGAAACATAATGCACCCTTTGATCCCCTTTGTAAAAACCTTA
Source organism: Apodemus sylvaticus (assembly GCF_947179515.1). Lineage (NCBI taxonomy): Eukaryota > Metazoa > Chordata > Mammalia > Rodentia > Muridae > Apodemus > Apodemus sylvaticus. Next base: position 37,763,696 of record NC_067489.1, read on the forward strand.
TGAAGTCAACCGAATGTCCCATTGGCTCAATAACCAGATCCCCAACCTGTTGACATGAAAGATTTTAACACTTCTAAAGTGTTGGCAAACAGTAAGTGACCTAGATGCTGAAAGGTTTCCTGCCAGAAAGCTCAAGATAGGATGAGCTATACCAAAGGTGCAGGCTCCCCTTCTGTGTTCTCATCCCAAAGTGAAGCAAACTAGCACAGGTCAAGCCATGCTCAAATTTGATAGTGACCATTTATAAAGTTAATTTTTTATTATTATTTAATAAAGTATCTTGAAAAGTTAGACATCACTTGTTTTCTATATTACATATGTTTATTGGCAAAGATAGTTCTATAACATTAATGTGTATAAACTGTCTTAAAGAATAACTATAAAATATGCATGTGTATACACACAAATACATATATATTTCTATATGCATCTATTTGTTTATGAACCTTGCTTTTGTGTATGTTTAGGTGATATTTACTCAAGACAGGTATATATAGGCAAAAATAAACAGTGAAAATTCAACATATATTTGTAGCCAGAAAATCCAAACTGGGTATTTTTCTTCTTTCTGGTCTTAAAAACACGTATTGGTTTATAGGCAGGGTAAACATGTGTGCAGCAGAATGTGTGTGGAGATCAGAGGAAAACCCCCTCTCACCACATAGATCCCAGGAGTCAAAGTCAGATCATCAGGCTTGGCAGCAAAAGTGCCTTTGCCCACTGAGCCATCTCCCCAAATTCAGCTCTTTTTTCTTACAAACAAAGAGGTATCAGCCCTGCTCTGCTGACTTCTGATTAGTTTTATGAATTATTTTCCAAATAGCAGCAATCAAGATATTATTTCTCCCCTTTCTTCTTCTTCTTCTTCTTCTTCTTCTTCTTCTTCTTCTTCTTCTTCTTCTTCTTCTTCTTCTTCTTCTTCTTCTTCTCCTCCTCCTCCTCCTCCTCCTCCTCCTCCTCCTCCTCCTCCTCCTCCTCCTCCTCCTCCTCCTCCTTCTCCTCCTTCTCCTCTTCCTTCTTTTTCTTTTTCAGTATCAGGTTCAGTATATAGTTCCAAGGTTTTAGCCAATTTTATCATTTAATTCCTCTCCTATTCTAGTACTAATATTTACCTACAGACTCTTGGGTCACTGGGTACAGAATCAACGACCTTGTTTTTCAAATGACAAGAAAATGCGATCTGTCTAGAGTCTACAGTCCTTTGTTGTCTTTTCCCCCAAACAAGGCTGAAGTCTTGTCCATCCTTCAATACCTCCATTCCTGCTTGGATAATAATTATAAGCTGTTCTTTTCTCTTTTCTCAAATCTTTGCTCAGTACTTATTAGATAGTATAGCGATTAGTTCTGGTCCTGTATGTTTCCTCTTAGAGAATGGAGTTGCACAAGGTCTAGATCTATGCCTGATACCCTCAGCATGCAGCTCAGGGAGGCTGGTAGGCAGAGAGCATATTGAAATTGGAGCAGGGAGGAAGAAAAGAAGTAGTATTTGCCTACTTCTTTGTGTCTTTGACCACATACTCATTGAGGTTTAAAAATAAACAAACAGTGGCCATTTAACTGGAAGAACCAAATAGTTTTAAGTCCTTCCTGATCTTGTGAATACAACTGTTATTTCAACATCTTTCCGTCGCATTCTCAAAGAGCTGCTAGTTTTCTGACACCATCTAGCCAAGTACACAACAGATGGCTCTGAGATCCGCTCTGCATTTATGTGCAAACCAACAAATGTTCTGTTCAGTGGCATATGTGCTCAAAATAGTATCAGTGCTAGATGCTGTGAGATTGCAAACAAAGCCCTGACTGAGGAAACAGACACATATTGTGAATCTATCCAAACATGTTAGCCTTTTAATTGATTCACAATTAGTAGAATACTAAGGTGTAATTTCCCACTGATGCATGTAGCTCCTTTTTATCTTTCATTAATATTACATACCTTCCTTTCTGGATCCAGTTTGTACTATCTCTTCGAAAACACACACACACACACACACACATACACACGTATCTTTACATGGAGTGTCTCATCAGTGCTTTGTCACAATAATTTTTTTTAACCTGTGAACTGCCAAATACAAAGCATGCAACTCTCCCATTAGCTGAAAGCATTGTAGGCAGTGCTTACTGCTCTATATCACAATTTACACACCATGGAGCTACTATAATGAAGCTACCTTACAATATCCCAACTAAGCTCTTTTAAGTTCTCATGCTTGTCCAATGAAAAATTATACTCTTTCTTCTAGGTTGCATATTTTAGTGAGTCCTCTTGACAAACTTTCCATGACACCACTTTTCTCTCAAATCCATGGAAGAGTATCTACTTTGCACCTGTCACATCACCTATAGACACGATGCCATGTCTCACAACACAGTACCATAATTTGCACATAGACATTTGCTTCATGAGGTTAAATGTTATTTGTGAGTAAGAGCTGATTCATATTCATTACTTGTTTATTCAAAGCCTGGAATGTAACATGCTTAATTATTCAAGTGAATAAATTGTATAAATTATTTTCCAAAAAGCATTTAGAGTAACTTTATATTGTCATGCATGAAATTATAAAGCTTAAACAAAATGTCTGGAAACATAATTGAGATTTCGGTATCAGGACCAGGATGTTAGCAGACAAGAGTGGTGTTAGACAAATATGCTTTAAGTTATGTCGGTGTCTTTAAGTAAGATCCAGTCTGTTTTATTTGAAACCACTAGACAGCTACCTTCTTACTAGCCAAAAATTCCTTGAAACTCCCAGATAAGACTGATTCAGGCAGTAATACATTCAATTGAGTCTCCACCCTCTTTTTTTATCAAAAGGTGAATGTAATAAAGGTTTGTTTTGGTTTAATTGTCTCCCAAGATCCAGTCAATAGAAGAATGCAGCAAGGCAGCCAGGGCATTAGCTCCTCTTGAGATGTTACATCTTTGGAGAATGATGAAAAAGCTGAGTCCCACAAAGGCTGTAGCAGAGCAGAGTCTCCATTCCAGCTAAGCAATAACACCTATCACTCACTGAAGTGGCCTAAGGGGATTGATTATTCTAGCTCAATCCTGATAGTAGGATTTGACAATATTCATGTATCTTAATTTTTTTTCTAATTTGTTTTGCTTCCTAACTTAAAATTGTTTTATTGGATGTGTCATCGCTAGGATACTTCTCTTTTATTCTTACTAAAAACAAAGCACAAAAAAATCTTTAAGAGTAAAGTATCAGGAAGGGACCCAGAGGCCCACCGCAGTGGGTGCTATTACCATGTGCAAATACGTGGCAGAGAGACAGGAGAAAGAGAAACGGAATGGTCTGAGCACTGTGAAGAGAAGTGGAACTGGAGACACAAGGCTGGAGAGGAATATAGCCTGTTGTGACTATCCTGCCCTGCCACTTGAAGCCATAGTAAAGTCCCAGCCAGTGCTGCTGCAAAGGGTCATATCTGGGTCTGTGGCCACAAGGCAGCATGACTCCTATTACCACCAAAGGCCATGCCAATGTCCCTGCTCTGGGCTGCCTGCCCCCTGAACAACATAGGTACATAGCTGGCCCTGCCCCATATTGGCTGCAGCACTTGGGACAACTGGCCCAGCATCATTCTCCAGTAACACAGTAGAGCTGACCCTCATTGCAGGGACTGAAACAAGCCAGCCCCCAAAGATGTGAAATGGAGAGTTGACCCTACTGCTGGTCTGCCATGTGGTGGCATGGGCAAAAGAGAGATGCCTATCTCCCTCAACTCCCACAGATGGGAAAACTGACTCCAGGGGCTGGAAGGATGAATCAGAGCCCAGAAAGGGTGGAGTCTGCAGGATCCCAGGCTGCCTGGAAGTACTGGGGGAAGGGGAAATGGGAGTGTTCTCTGAGGATTTTAGTGTTACAGCTCTTTTAAATGGTATTCAACAAAACACCTCTTAATCTTCAGTAAAACAGCTTGTGTGAAGACACTTATTTTGGGGTGAACAAAAGTTATGCATGAACTTTGGGGAGTGGGAAGGAGTTTTCAGGGGGACTGTAAATCATTGGTTGTAGCTTAAAGTAATGGGAATGCCTCATTTGTAGGGAGAGGCATTCCAGGAATCCTAGGTACTTGCTGGATGGGTTCTTATTGAGAAAGGGGAAGATTTGCCCAGGGCTATGTAACCTTCCTCAAGTAGAGCATATGGGGATTGGGCGCCCCAGATTAGGTCAGAAAGAAGAAGCCCTGCTGGAAAAGGGGGTCCTCCATCTTGCTCCAAGCTCAGAGAAGCTATCCAGACATGGTAGACTGAGACCTTAAGTAGCTGTGTTTCCCAGTGTGTGTGTATGTGTGTGTGTGTGTGTGTGTGTGTGTGTGTGTGTGTGCTCTTCAATTTCCTCACCTACTAGATGAAGGAAAGGAAACATGCAAAAGCTGAGTTTCCCTGACATCTGCTGTTTCTGCTGTTGTACCTAACTAGTAATGGTTAAATGTAGCTCTGTTATAACTCATTATAGATAAAGAAGCGCTATGTTAGTCCATTTGTTCTCTATAAACCCTTTTTACTTCCTTTGAGTATTATTTCCAACATTGTTATATGGAATTGTAGAGATCATATGAATCATGCTCTTTAGCCATGACTTTATTAAATCATTTTTCGAACACAAATATGTTATCAGTTTAATTTAGTCAGTAATTTACCAAACAACAGTAATGTAGCAGGCAACCTAATAATAAGTAGGAATGCCATTCTAGGCTAAAGAGGGCTCCCTCCAATTCCATGAGTTTTATCATCTAATGGGGACATTACATGTAAAACACGCAAGTAAGAACTTGTGAGACATCTTATGATGCTACGTACTATGAAAGAGATTCTGAGAGTTGGAAGTTGGGCTTGAGAAAGAGTTTACATTTTAAGCAAAGTCTTAAAAAGAAGTGAATATTTTGCTATAGGACATGATTTATTTTTACAGAACTGTGTTCAGGAAGAGAACCTCTGGTTGTTTGTTGTTTTGTTTGTTTGTTTGTTTGTTTGTTTTTCTCCTTGGACACTAGAAGATGACTATATTCCCTATTGATAATACTGTAGAAGCCAAAGATAATCCTAGCAATTAGCAGTGAACTAGATCTGGTCCTGCTCCCTTGTTAAATGTGTGGATAATTCACTTCACCTTGGCCAGTGTCTATGAGATCTATCATATTGCACTGAGGGGAACATGACCAACCACAAAGTCCACAAGGATAATCAGGCTCTTAGGGATCACAGATTTTCTCTTTTTAATATCCAATGGTTCCTAATGGTTCATATATTTTCTACCTTCTTTAATTGTTTACTTGAATGGGAGAAATTTTTCTATTTTCATTCTATTTGGTAGTTCTCATCTATTTGAAAATATTGAGCTTTACAATCAAAGGAAGAATTTGCAGAAAAATGAATAAAAGATGTGGACTAGTTAGGAATACCTAACATCTCTAATTAGCTTCTATTGCTTAAAGATATCAAAACATCTAAAATACAAACTTTCATGCAGAGGGAAGTGTGGATTTAGCACAATTTGAAAGGAAAAATTATGAAATCAAGAATAGTAGTCATTCTGTAGACCAGGCTGGCCTTGAACTCAGAAATCCAAAATCATTTGGAATGTAAACAAAGAATATAGAAAATAAAAATATATAAATAAAAAAAGAATAGTAGTCATTACGATAATGGTGTGCAGTTAGATATACACATTAATTATAATAAGAGAGCAGGAATAGGGGACCCACACTTTTTCATACATAAAAAATTAGCTTCCAAAATGCTATCAAGTTGCTATTAATTATGACAAAAAATGACCGGTTTTTAAACTATGATTTTGAAATCCCATACTCTATTCAATGAACAAATTCAGAACTAGTAGCATTTTAAAATACAGTTCGATTTCTACAAGCAAAACTTGTTGATTTATTTAAATTAATTATGTGTCTGTTGCCCTTATGATATTGGAGATTATTACAACTTTTCAGTTCAAGATCCAGGCATGAATCAAAACTGCAGTGATACCTGCAGACCTTCATCTGAGAGAAATACCTCAGGAGAAATGCCTCGCCTGTGGGAGGACCAGTCTACAATTCCCCACCACTAAGAAAGCATTTCCACCCAGAGCAGACAGGACCAACAAATTCTGGAAGAAACAAAAGAGATAAAGGGTCATTCAGAACCTGTCACAGTAACGACAACTCAACATCTTACATAAACTGAAATTATACACAGATTTATATCACACATAGATAATAACACATTTGAGAAGAATGTGTTTTCGGGGAAAGAGCACTCTCTCAGTTCTGTGTGAATAGAATTCTAGGTGGGTTTCTCCTTAGTGTCTGATGTCATTCATTGTATCTGTCTCCAAGGGAGCAAGGTTTCATAAGAATTCTGAAGAATAAGCAAACAGTAGTTTGCTTATAAAGCTTAATAAAAGCATGTTAGAATCTGTAGATAAAGGAAAATTTTAAGATTCTAATTCATATATTTGCATACCAAGTATAAAATGACCAACAATAGACATTTTAAGTTTTTAGGTTTTTTTTTTTTAGACACACTGTATCTTCCTTTATTTCTTCCATAATGTTATTCCATAATCAGCCAATGGGATCAGACCCATGCCCCAATACCTTCCATTGGTGTAGCCAAGCCTAACCATGCCTATAGTCCTTCATATCGCTTCATGAAATGCCACTACTTGGTACAATCCCATCGTGGCCTACTGCTCCTAATGGTCCAGCCTTAGGTAAGACATTTTTGAGGCCTAGGTGTACAGACAAAATTACAGGTTTTTTACTTCGCCTACCCTGAGTCACTTGTAAATTTTCCCTTGGGCTCCATTTTATGGCAAAGAAATCCTCCATGTTTCAGGTCAGCACAAGGTCAAACCAGAAGTTCATTTTGTAAATATAAGCAGAGCCCTTCCAGTTATTTGTTTCATTTCCCTATGCAAATGTTATTTGAAGTGGAGAGAACACATTTGTAATTGATAAAATCTTTTATTGGGCTTTAGCTTTGTACGCCGGCTGCTCTCCGACTTCAAGAGAGTTGTTTGCATGCTTCTACTTGCACACAATTAAAGATCAAGATCAAAATTTCCTAATTAACATTGGCCTCAGGTCTTTGTGACTCCAGCAGAGTTAGATGCAATTCTTAGCATCAAGCGAAGCTGAGAGGGACATTTATGTAATTTATGTTTACTGCATTAGATGGCAGCATAGTATACAAAACCAAAGTCTAGTGTTTTGTTAGGGAATACGGTGTTTCCTCAAGGCTGCCTTTAAACACTGTGATGGTTAGTTCTTTGCCAAGTTGAAACAAGCTAAGGTCATCTGGGAAGATAACCACAAATGAGAAACTGTCTCCACCAGACTGCCCTGAAGGCAAGTCTGTGGAGCATTTTTCTTGATTAATGATCGGTGGAAAAGGGCCCAACTTGCTGTGGGTGGTGCCAGCCCTGGGCAGGTGATCTGGTTGTATATGAAAGCAGAATGAACACCTCACTGAAAGCCAGGCAGTAAGCCCCACTCCTCCATGGTCTGTTTTTTCCTCTATGTTCTTGCCTTGAGCTCTTGCCCAGATTCTCTTGATGGTTGACTGACTATACACTATAAGTCAAATGAAACGTTTCCTCTTCCAAGTTGCTATCAGCCATGGAGTCTTATCACAGCAATAGAGAACAACCTAGCAACTAGTATTTATAAAAGTTTAATGTATCTTTAATGTGTCCATCTGTCTTAGTGAGGGTTTCTATTGCTGTGGGAGACACCATGACCATGGTAACTATTATAAAGGAAAATATTTAATTTGGGCTGCCTTACAGTTCAGAGGTTTAGTTCATTATTGTCATAGCAGGAAGCAAGGCAGCATGCAGGCAGATGTGTTCCTGAGGACAGCTGAGAGTTCTGCATCTTGATCCACAGGCCCCAGAAGGAGACTGACTTAAGTTTCATTGGATGTAGCTTGAATTTATGAGAACCCAAAGCCCACCTCCACAGTGACACACTTCCTCCAAAAAAGCCACACCTACTCCAATAAGGTCACATTTCCTAATAGTGCCACTCCCTATGAGCTAAGCATTTACACCCATGAGTCCATGGGGGTCAATCCTATTCAAGCCATTACATCATCCAAACTCAAACATATTTTTGAAAATTGATTTAATATCATGCAAACTTGTATTTCTGTCCATCTGCTACAAACATATAATTGAGTACCTACAAAAGGACAAAAGGACTGTTCTAGAAGCTTCAGCTGTGAATAAGAGAGAAAAAAAATCTTTTTTTTCCTGGATCTTAATTTAAAAATAGAAAAGACAGTGAAAATGTTAGTAAATTATCTAGTATTTTTTAAAAGTGGTGTGCAATGGTTAATCTTCATTTTTACCTTGACTGGATGTAGACTCTCTTAGGAATCAGACCACTGAACTGTCTCTGTTGGTGTTTCCAGAGAGGCTTAACCAAGAAAAGAAGACTTACCTCAAATATGGCCAGCACTATCCCAAGGACTGGGGTCCTGAAGCAAATAAAAGGAGGAAAGAGGGAAGAGAATAGAGGACCAACATTCATCTTCCTCCCCCTCCCCCCCGCACCCTCCCCCACCAACTCCCGTGTGTGTTACAATATTACAAGTGTGTGTGCTCATACACTTGCCTATATGTGTATATGTAAAACACAGAGGTCAGCTTTGAGAATCTTCCATGATTTCTTTCCACCTTATTTTACTTTTGAAAAGGATCTGTTGCCAAATCTGATGCTCCACGCGTCAGCTATAATGGGTGGCCAGCAAGTCCCTGGGATCAACTCTTTGCCTAATTAGGCCTGCTGTTATGGACACGTACCACTGTAACTATTTTATTTTAAATGAGTACTAGTTATACATAACAAACACTCTTACCCACTGACCCATCTCCTAAACCCTTTTTATGCTTTCTGTTTATGGATGCAGATAAAATATATCTGTCTTACTTCCTTTCCCGTTGCTATGATAACACATTAGAACCAAGGCATGTTATAAAAGAATTTAATGTGGGGTTTTGATTTCAGAGAGTTAAAGTCTGTGGCCACCTTGACAGGCAGCATGGCAGCAGGCAGGCAGACATGACACTGGAGCAGAAGTTGAGAGTTTCCATCTTGAGACATAACCCAGAGATAGTGAGGGTTAACTCAAAATGGTGAGAGTCTTTCAAAATCTCAAAGCCTACTCCCAATGACACACCTCATCCAACAAGGTCATACCTCCTAATGGTTCACAAACAGTTCTGCCAAGAGGGAACACACAAACAAATATATGAACCTATGGTGACCATTCTCAATCAAAACATCATAGTATCCAATTGCCTCACACTTCTGAGGTCATGTCTTCCCCTCTGTAGTGGACTTATAAGCCAAAATAAATCCTTCTTTCTTTAAGTTGATTTTGTCAAATGTATTGTCACAATTAAGAAAAAAAAATGCATAATAAGTGTTATTTTAGAAAGTAGTGTAAAGAGAAAAATGAGGAATACTAGGTGGGGTAGGAAAGTGAGAAGTTAATATTGCATTGGAAAATCAATGTAGGTTTCTATTAGTTACTTGCTGTGACAAAACACTTCATAAAAGCAACTAGAAGGAAGGGTTTATCTTAGTTAACAGTTCAACAGTACAGGTCATCATGGTAGGGATTTTATGGTGGCAGTAGACTGAGGCTGTAAATTTCACTTTTATTTCCTTGGATGAAGCGATTAGATGAGAGCTGTACCCATGCTGTGTAAATGCATACCTTGGACTGAGCCAGAGCATTTTCTTCTCTAACTATCCCTAGCCTCTACATGATCTAATCTTTCAAGATGACTGATTCAATATGGCTTTTCTCGGCTTCTGACTGAATTGCTCTATCTGGCCTCATATTAACTTTGTTCCAATCTTCTTGCCCCTTCTCACTCTGGTTAGTTCTATCCCATTAAAACTGTCATACACACACACACACACACACACACACACACACACACACACACACACACACACACACACACACACACACACCACACACACACACACACACACACACACACACACACCACTCACCACCTACCATGCAGCACCCTTCCCCCCCCCCCTCACTACTCTTAAGTAGCCTCTCTTCCTCTGCTGTTCCAGTGTGAGTTAGGCTCATCCTATCCTCACTCATCCTGTCAAATCTTTCTGTGATTGTCTGCCCCTCAATTGGAAGTCACTTTAAAACATGGCTACTTCCTCCTGCAAACTAATCTTACCTTAATTGTTAGGGATTAAAGATGTGTACTAAAGGTGTGTCTGGATTCCAGCCAGATCATACTGTCATCCAGGACATGTCTGCAGTCTAGCAAGATCACATGCTTGGATGTGATCCCTTGCCAAAGCAGCCATGTTGCATGACTAAAATTCCTCTACATGAGGCGATTGGTTTACACTGCATCCCCAGACACAAGGCAGATAAATTAATGAAGCTACCAAGCTCTACTTTTTATTCAGTCCAGGACCACAGCCCATGGAAGAGTGCCACCATTTTTAAGTTGGGTCTTCACATCTCAATTAACCTAATCTAGACTATTCCTCACAGGTGTGTCCAGATATTTGAATTGCTATGGTGTTTCTAATGTGACAATCTTGTCACATTGATAACCAACATTAACCAACTCTTTCTCTTTTCAACTAGATCCTTGAACAATCTCTTTTAAGCCATAACCACTTGTTCCCCTACAGTCATAGCCATTTCATAATGCAAAATACATTCAATCCAACTTTAAAAGTTCCAACTGCTTAAAAGTCCACATTCCAAGTTTTATCTGAGATTCAAGACACTCTCATAATTGTGAATTCCTGTAAAACTCAAAAAGAAGCTATATATTTCCAATACATGATGACACAGAAGAAACACTCCCATATAAAATGATAAGAATAGGAATATAGCAAAGAGTTGTTTGACTGAAGCAGGAACCAGACCCAGCAGGGTAAACACCAAATCATGTTCTTTCATGTCCTACAACTAAAGCACATGATACAATCATCTGGGTTCCAAAAAAGATAGGTCCTACTCCCTGCTGCATGCACACCCTCTTTCCTGAGCTGGCTTCACTCCTTATCTACAGCTTTCTTGGACATCACTCCATGGTACTTGTATCTCTGACAACATGGTGTCTCCATTATAGCTCAGGCTACCCCTCTACAGCTTCATGCAGTGGTCTCTTAAAGACTCCATGTAAAAACTTTGACTCTGCCTGACCTCAGGAATGTTTGTGCCATAACCACCTACCCTTTATTCCCATAGGCCCACAGCTATCTCAAGATGCATCTCATAAAGTGTAAAGTAGCACTTCAGCTTTCACATCTTTTAGACCGGATATTTCAAATTCTAAAAATCACCAAAGGTAAGAGTATTAAAAAAGCAATAAAGAAGAAAATGAAGGTCTGAATGCCAAGGTACTCTAAATTAAAAGTGGTAAAAAGGAGCTACCTACAAAGGAGAGTGAAGGGGAAGGAATGTGAGCTGAAAAAAGAAAAACAAAAAAGGTATGGTGTCTGATAAAAGCATGCCAAATTGATCTGGAAACAAGATTGGAAATTGAAAGCAAATGAAAAGTCTTTACTTTTTATTAAGACAATGGGAAAATGGCAACATGATTATGTATCAGTTGAAATAACCCATCAGAGGAAAAAAAAATGATGGTGCTGGAGAGACTGGAATATTCCAGAAATAATATCCTTGAGCAAGTGAGAAATATGTAGAGGATGGGAAAGCTGTGAATGAAGATGAATATGATGATAGGTATAGAAAAGTGTGTGAGGAAGGAAATGGCCTGGGGGCATAGAGCAGCATTTCCTGGTATGAAGAGGCTACCTCATGAGTATAGTTAAGATAGAGAGTGTGATCTAGTGATTGTCTTTAGTACCTCTCAGCTTTGAAGTGAGGGTAACTAGTAGGTAGATATCTTAGCTCCTTTTCAGTGGTTATCACAAAAGACTAGATCCTAGGTCTAGGTACTTAATCATAAATGGTTTATTTATTTAGCTCACAATTTGGAAGGCTGAAAAATCAAAGATTTAGCATGCTATCTGTTCTTCGGTAGTGAGATATCCCTTGCTAACTCACAATGTAACCGACAAGTCCAAAGCAAAACAACAGTGTGAAGAAACTGTATAAAAGCCTGCTTTCCCAAGAACCAACTCACTCTGAGAGATAAGCACACATCCTTTCAGAGAGGGACCTAATCACTTTGTTCTATGTACTATCTCCTAAAAGTTCTACTCCATTAACAAGCCACTCTGGGACCAAGCTTCCAGAGCATGGGCCTTTAATGGATAATCGTAAATCATATTCAAACCAAAGCAGCAGGACTGGATTCCTGAACATTTTGATTTTGGAAAGTGAATATGGCCTCAACAATGCTAGGTGAACAAAAATCTCAGCATGAGAAATGGCCAAAAACTTTATGTCACATTGGAAGATGAACAAGAACATGAACATGTACAGACTATTAAGAGGATGGCAATAAGTGGAGGTATTGGGATATGGACAGGGCCCAGGCAGAGAAGTCTTGAAAACAAAAATGGCTCTCACCAGAAGAAAACAGGGACTCGACATTACAGAACATTACAGTTCTGTTAATAGATTGCAAAGGCAAAGAGTGACTGAGACAGGGCTTGATAACTGTTGAGGTCAAGCCTTTAGTCCTCATCATTCTGAAAACACTTTCCTTATTGTTTGAAGCTTCTGTTCGCCTGTAATAGCTAGAAGTAACTTTAATATTTTATGTATTGCCCACTTATTTTTCAGTGTCATCCTAAATGATCTATGGTGAACAATTAATTGACAATAGAGTAAAATTTCAGTTTTGTAACTTGACTTGCATCATCTACCTTTTGCTAGACTTTCTTAGTCAGGTTATGAGTTTCTGTCATCATGTATTATCCTTATAGAATCAGAGTCTTGGCTGTCTCAGCATAGCTATGATGCTTCTCACTAATAGCTTTCTTTGTATTATTAATGAATTGATGGTTTTACCTTTTGATGGGATACAACAAAAGGCCTATTGCTGTGTATTGACATTCTTCCTTTTCTGTGTTTGTTTTCCACATTTATTATGGAAAATTCTATAGCTTAGGGATGATGCCTACTCCTCTTATGGGGTTGCCTACAAAGTCATAGTCAAGATAGCAAAAACAGCATCTTCTCTTCTCAGTACAGGATGATATACATACTCATGATTGACAGGATGTGCTAATGTTTGCACTCAAGAAAACTTCCACTAATATCAGTAGTACCTTGATATAATACTGGAAGTGTCTGTTTGTTTACAAAGAGAATCGTTGGAAATGAAAGTAACAATTCACTTACTTTGGAAACTGTATTTGTTATACTTAGTGACAACCTTAAACAAGTATTTCTTATATAAATGATATATTTTTAAACATTTGCTTTATTTTTATTTGGGGGAAGCCAAAGGAGGGTATTGAACTCCCTAGAGCTGGGCATACAGGAGGTTGTGAGACCCCTGACATGGGTGCTATGCAGCCTCCCTGATGTGGGTTCTTAGAGTCAAGCTGATTCTCTACAAGAGCACCAAGGTCTTCTACCATCTAAGTCATCCCTAGTCCTGCTTCACTGATTTTTAATAGTTTTTTCTACCTAAACGCGCACATGAACCACACTAAAACTATTATTTTACATTTGTTCTTTCTTTAGTAGTGATCTATAGTCTTTTCGTGAAACTTAAACCAGGGAAAAGGATCTCTTGGCTCCTTTATTCCTATTTTTAGTCTATAAGTCTTTTAGAATTTTGATAGGTTCCTCTCACTCATTTTCCCCTGGCTAATCACAAGGTAGCTAACACTTGCTTTGTGATTCTTGTGGTTCGTATATTTTAAAACTTCAAAGACCCTTTGAGAGTAAACAATTCCATGGATTTTAATTGTGTTAGTTTTTATCCATAGCTTAGTGTGAGGTTGATCCTTTCGTGAATTACTCAGAGCGTTCATGTGCATGAGAGTCTGTCTTTGATGAGAGTGAACTTGCACGGACCCAGTGGATTCCTCCTCATCTTCATGTTACCTCCAGGGAGGGAACCGTCACTTTGAGTTGCACTGTTTCAAGAGGAGACATTAACTAATCTGTTCATGTTGAAGGGTGGCTAGCCCAATTATTCAGTTACTTACGTGATGCTTGGTCGTTTTAGGTTGCTGCACAGGATCTAATATCCCAAAGAAGACTTAGATTTCCTTGACCCTCTGGGTTTATGAAAGGCTGCACCCAGATTTATGATCTTCTGAGGTCAGAACAATAGGCTTGCTTTGGAAGGTTAACACTCCTCCCCTTTTTATTGCCCTCTTCAAGCCTATTTTCCATTTCTCATCTTTCAGTTTTGTTTTCTCTCTCTGTGCTCTCTTGGCCTGGCTGCAAGAAGTTTTCTCCATAAGAGATGAATGTTTGAACAGAGTGAGATGGGATGCACAACTCTTTGTTAGTCTTAGAACTCTATCAGAACGCTGTAGTGGAAGGAGCCCATCAGCTCAGTCTGAACTTTGGAGCTTCTCGAATTCACCAGGTCATAAAGCCAACCTGGACTTTCCAATTCCATCATTATCCAAAAGCATTCCTTGAAAGCAATATTCAGGTGAATTTAATTTTCCAAATAGAATCTCCAGTGGTTAAGCAGCTTGTGGGTGACAGGTTGTATGCATAAAAAAATGTTCTTGCATTTCACGTTTTCTCAAAAATGAAGTCCATTGTTTTATGCTATTTTAAAGATACCTGAAAAAAGTCAGAGCTTTGGAAAATTCTAACATTTTCAAAACCATATTATTAAATCAGGCAAACTACTTTAAGGATAAACAGAATGCACACAAAATATCACTAACATCTTTGAGAATAAAACACTGTATGTAATAGTAGCCTAATTTAGATATGCCTAAAAACACAAGTAAACAACAGGCAATCTACCTGCAGTAATAGTTCTTTTTTCCTTTTGTGATTTAATAGTCTAGCAATTATATTCACTACATTCTGTATGAAAGCCAAATATGTCATCTTGGATCCATTCCCATTGGTTTCTTCAGTCATTTGTCAGATATATCTGTAAAACAGCTAAGATGGCGGAGCTGATAGAGAATAAAAAGGCTCCCAAGTGGCCCTGAACTTCAGGGAATAAGGCTGTAGTGGTGGACCTGTCACCCACATGGTGTGGAGCTTGCAGAATGGTCAGGCCTCCTTCTGTTCTCTCTGTGAAAAGTGTTCCAGTGTGGTATCATTGAAGTGGATGTGAAATGATTGTCAAGATGTTGCCATATTGACTTAGAAATCATAGACATGACCAACTTTTGGTGCTGGATCAACTGTAAGTCTTATGCAGAAAAATGCAAAGCAGCCCATTCTTATCTCCTTGTACAAAGCTGAAGTTCAAGTGGATCAAGGATCTACACATAAAACCCGACGCACTGAAGCTTATAGAGGAGAAAGTGGATATGAATCTTGAACACAGGGGCACAGGGGAAAAGTTCCTGAACAGAACACTTATGCTCTAAGAACAAGAATCGACAAATGGGACCTCATAAAACTGCAAAGCTTCTGTAAGGCAAAGGACATGGTCAATAGGACAAAAGGGCAACCAAGAAATTGGGAAAAGACCTTTACCAACCCTACATCCGATAGAGGGCTAATATCCAATGTATACAAAGAACTCAAGAAGTTTGTCTTCAGAGAGTCAAATAACCCTATTTGCTTATTTATTTTGGGGGGTTACACATATGCGCCATGTGTGTGTGTGTGTGTGTGTGTGTGTGTGTGTAGGTTATAGGACAACTTTGGGAAGTAGATTCTATCCTTCCACCATGTGAGTACCAAGGATCAAATTCTGTTCATTAGGCTTTGTGGCAAGCATCTCCATCTGTTGAGCTATCGTGCCAGCTTGTAATTCTTTCTTAATAGAGATACCCATATTTCTTCATTAAAGAATATCTCCTTTTCTCCATCTGTATTACAGTGGAAAACGTTGATTTTAATAATCAATCTTTTTCTTTGACTTTAGTTTTTATCAATTTTGTTAAGAAGTATCAGCACATAACTTTTGCTTGGGTTTCTTGTCATAGCAAACCCTTAAGTTTGTTGTGTTTGTTTTTGTTTTAGTTGAGTATTTTGGTGCTGCTTTATTCACTATAACAAAGAATTTGAGCCAATCTCTTATCCATTAGCAGATGAAATTATAATGAGAATTTGGAATAAATGTATAACAGAATATTTCTAAGCTCTAAAAAAAATGAAGTTAATTTGCAAGAAATTGGATGGATTTATTGAGCAAGGTCACCCATTCTTAGAAAGAAAAAATATACATGTTCTCAATCATATGCAGAATCTAACCAATAATATATGCATACATATAAACAAATGTACACATGGGTATAATATAATATAAAAGAACAGAACAAGAACGGATAAATGTAAGGGTATAGGGAAGGACTGAGTACAGGGAATAGACACAAGTTATAAAGAAAATATACAATAATTCTTTTTGCTGGTTCTAATTCTGTTGTGGATTTTTTTGTTTGTGGTAGATGAGTGCATAAGACACATTCAATACTGAAAGTGTGAAATTTAAAGCAAAGCTCCACAGTTTCCATTCTAAATGCCTGCCCTAACACATAAAAGTTCATTGAGTTGTATAGACATGACATCTGGTTCATTTTGTTGGGTGGTATTTTTATTTATTTGCAATGTGTTTTTTCTATAAAGTTCATAAAATTTTAAAACTTCATTGTGATATATTATATAAAACAATTTTAGTAGACATGGAAATAACATAATGTTCTATTATTTCCTCCAACTTTATCAGTAACCATTAATTTCATGCATCTAAATATATTCACGTTCTTGAGTGCTTTTCATTTTCAATCTCTAGCTCTACCACAGTGAGCAGAATTTCCGTCCCTCTTCTGTGACAGAATGAAAGAGAAAGCACACATCTGACATTTCCCAGATGGATGGCTTAGATCATTAGCTTGCATCCTTTGGTCAAGTTCTAGGCTAATATCATCAGTAAGATATTTCTTGGATTTACAGGATTAGGGAAAATAAATATTCTAAACTATGGAAGACATCATGTACCTGGCACAGAGCAAGCACCTGTTACAAAATAAGCCTTCATCAAGAGTTGATTTTGTATGGCTATCATCGTTGCAATGGATGTCATCCAGGTAATGAAGGACATAGCTTTGATTATAGAGGATGTTGGAATGTGGCGGCACAATAATAAAACCAGTAACGTAAGATTCAACCTCTGGCTCTACAGTGACATTCTCAAAGCCATTTCACTCATTATTTTAGTCAGCTGCCTTCTATGTGGAACTGCTTTTCAATTTCATGGTCATGTGAAACATTTCACAAGAAACCATGAATACATGATTTGCAGATTTGCTCTCACAGGCCACTGGCATATAAGTGAACATTAAAAAAAAAGTTTTCAAATGTCTTTGAAAATAGAAACAAAAGTGTTTAAAACATACCCATAGACAGATTTTTCAAAACCTACTTTTAATAAGGGATCTTGAATGATTTAACCTGCCTTCTAGCCCACCACACTCCAGAGGTAGTGAGAAGGAAAGGTTAATAGAGCTAAGGAGGATGTGGACCTGCTTGGAAATAGTTCTTTGTAGCCAATCCAATCTGCATTGTTAGGATATCAGCAGTTCAGTTCACATAAATCAGTAGCAGCCACTTGATCCACTCACAAGAACCATTCACAAATCAACACAGGTAGGACTCACAAACTCCAGGTCAATCCAGGAGAAAAGGCAAGGATCTACCAATCCGCCAAGTCTCCGGAAGCCACCAGAACACCACCAGAAATGTTTTGGTGCATTTCTATGAAGACACCACAAATGATGACCAGCAAAGAATGGTAAGGCATACCAATAATATCTAACACCCTCCACCACCCTAGCATACCAATAAAACCCTAGCAAAGCCCAGCAATGAGCAGCAAAGAATGGCAAGACATACTAATACCATCCAGTGATGTCCATTGTCCGTTGGGCTGTATTTATATTTTTCCCAAGCATCCCATGTTCTCTCAAGCATCTGCTCTAGCAAAACATCACATGCTCTTTTTCCAGGCTGCCTCCAAAAAACCACCATGTGTCTGCTTAAGCCAAAACATCCTCTTCTAAGACAGTCTCTGGATAAACATCACATCACTCAACTGAAGCTCCAAAGAAGTCAGAGATTTTGATGTCACCTGCTACTACATCTAACAATAAAGTCTAAACTAGCTAGAATACTGATAATCATTCTTAGATATGTCAGAGAAGTGAGGTCACAGGACAACTTGCTATACTCCAAATATATTAGACAGATAATACAACTTACATTAGGATAAGCCCATATGGCTTTGGGAAGAAAACATTCTAGGCCTAGATAAGATTGTATGGAGACTAGAAGATTCTAGGACTAGGCCTAGGTTGGCAGACAGAGGCAGTAACTCTCAGAGATGACAACTACCTCAGATGAATAAAAATATATTTACAGGTTTCTATTTTACTTTAATTGGCTTACATCTCTACCATCTCTACTTTATACCAGTGCATAAAGTTCTTATTTTCCTACATCTCCACTGATACTTACTATTGTTTTAGCCTTTGCAATAATAACCATTCTACATGGGATGTGATAGCCCGTTGTAATTTCAATTTGCAGTTCCATGTTAGTTAGGAATATTGAGCCTTTATCAGGTATTTTTTGGCCATTTCTATGTCTTCTAAAGAAGATATGCTAGGTCTTTTTAGTTGATTTTTTTGTTGCTGTTCCTCGTGTACTTTAGATATAAATCTACTGTTGGATGAGTGGATTTTAAATATTTTCTCCCACTCTTCCAGTTCTTTTTACACTCTGTGAGTTTTCTTTTTTTCTATACCCAGGCTCCTTAGTTGGATACAAATCCTTTTGTCTACTTTTATGTGTCCTCACATACATAAAAGTTATAAAAATTGTTTATGTAGGTCAAAATAGCCCAGCTAAGAGTGCATTAGATTGCACAGTGTATTTCATGAAAATAGAAAATGGTTACTATTTACTTATTAACAACAAAAATTAAGAATCTTAGAGAAATAGAATCATAAAAGCTCTTGTGGGTCATGAGTTTTACTCTAGGACTTCTATAGTAAACATCCAAGAAATGCCTCCCTGTGGTTCTGACTAGAGATACAATGGGGAGATGTATTAGTTACTTTTCTATTGCTATAATAAAAACACCAAAACCAAAGCAACTTACAAAAGAAAGAATGTAAGAAAATGTATTTTTATTAGTGAAGGCATAGTGGCAAAAGCAGCTGGGAGTTCAGATCTCAAGTCGTGAATGGGAGGCAGAGCACAGACTTGAACTGGTAAAAGTATGAATCTTTTGAAATCTTGAAGCCCTCCCTCCCACGATCCCTGAACACCCACCTCCTCTAACAAGGCCACACCTCCTAATCCTTCACCAATAGGTCCACCACCTAGAGAGCACTATTCAAAAGTCTGAGCATAGAGGATGCATCTCATTCAAACTAACATGGGAGAGGGGGATACAGGGTCAGATATAAGTTTTTTAAGTGTGTCCAGAACACTTCACAAGCTCTGCCCTTAGAAAAAATAGATTGCTAGAGGTTATTCTACTGGGGCTCCAGTCAACCTGAGAGAAGGAAACTATCAAATTTCTGCCCTCTCTAACCATCCCATAATAAGTACAGTGAGCAACAAATGTGGAAGATGTTCACAGTAGGAGGAGTGAACCTAAGACCAAATCACATGCTCTTAAGACACCTTCTTCTCCTACATCTTACTGGCATGCCAACAAAGCCCATTTGCTGGAAATCCATTCATTCAATATATTGTGTTTTCATTTCAACGACACTGCAAGGCATGCCAAAACATAGGAGAAAAACAAAAAAAGCTTAAAGTACCTAAACACAGGAGCCTCCAGGTAAAATTTTGTGAACTAGAAGCTACCTTTATGTGACTCAATAAAGAAGAGTCAGACTATTAACAAAATAAATAAATTCTATTCTCAAGGCAGAGAGTAGAAGCTTTGCAAAATCACAAGAGTACAGATAAAAAGACACTAACATACCAAAAGCAAACAAAAGCAGCAGGGGGGTCAGCCCAGACACTCAAGTATAGTGTCAAGTATAAACACTCAAGTATATGGTCCTAATGGCTAAGACCAGAAAACAAGCCTCTTGCTTCATAGACCTGAGCTTGAGATCAGCAGAGAAATCTGCCTTGGAGCTGCCTGTCCACTGTACAACTGGTGAACTCTGACCTCCAGCCATTCTCCAGACATACATAGCTGTGTGCTGTGGCAGGTTAATAATTCTTAGAAAGTCTGGAAACATGAAGACAGGTCCTCCACCTGTGCAGATCTGAGAGCACATGCTCAGAGTGCAAAGCTAAGTAAGGCTAGCACAGGCCTCTGGTACACAAAGAAGGAAACTCCTAAGAAGGAGACAGCGCTGCCTGGCATCACACACTTACCCAATGTGGAGGATACATGGGAAGCAAGACAGTTCCCAAGCTCAGTTAGCAGACACTCAGATGTGAATGTAACTGAAATCCATAACCCTCTTCAGGAGTCTTCAGAACTAAAGACAGCTACAGTGTACTTACATATAATAAATAAATAAATCTTTTATTAAAAAAGGAAGAAAGAAAAACAGTTCTTTAAAAAAAAAAAAGAGCCAAAGTAAAAGCACAAGAAATGCATGTAGACACACACACATGCACACATTCACATACAAGACAAAACTTAAAGATTATAAGCTTAGCACAAAACCATCAATATCTGGGGGAGGGGAATCAAAGAGCAGAGCAAATACGTAAATATATGATTATAACTTAGGACTAC
Source organism: Apodemus sylvaticus (assembly GCF_947179515.1). Classification (NCBI taxonomy): domain Eukaryota; kingdom Metazoa; phylum Chordata; class Mammalia; order Rodentia; family Muridae; genus Apodemus; species Apodemus sylvaticus. The sequence continues at coordinate 37,784,557 of NC_067489.1, forward strand.
TCTATTACAAACACACAGGTGAAAAAGAAAAATCAAGAAATACTTCAACACCCCTTAAACAACTGGATAATTTGGCACCTATAGACTACTTCACCCAATAAGAGCAATCATAGTTATCAACCACATATGTACCATTAATAAATGAAAATCACATTCAGTTCCATCAAGAACAACTTAACAAATCATACAATGTTTGCTCTCAGACCATAGCAGAACTATACTAGAAATCAATGACAGAAAGACAACTACAAAATCCCTCTCCCTCAAAATATGAAACAATAAAAAACCAAGACGATTAAACAATATACTTCTAAAAATGGAAGGTTCAAAAAATTCCAAAATACAAAAATTATAAGTATACATTAGAAAACAAGAAAATGGAGAATATACTCAACGTGAGGAAAAGTACAGAAATAATAAATTTAGGACCAAAATAATGCAGTAAAATGTAAAACTTCTTTAAAAAAAAAAACAGTATAGGAGAAATCTAGATGGCTGTCTATTTTAGTCTTCTTTTTGTTGCTGTGATAAACAGCATGAACAAAATAAATTTGGGATCACAGTCCATAACTGAGGGAAGTCAGATCAAGAACTCAATGGCAGAAATTTGAAGCGGGAATCAGGAAGAAACATATCTTACTAGCTTGCACTCCACAGTTTGCACTTGTACAGTCCAGCAACACCTGTCCTAAGTTGGCACTGCCTACAATGGGGACTCCTACAAACCGACCATTAAGAATAATGACAACAATAGCAACAATAATAATAAGTCACACAGACATATCCACAGTCCAATCAAATGGAGGAGATTCCTAGATTGAGATGCTTTCTTCCCATGTGTGTCTGTTTGTGTCAACTTGACTAAAAACTTATTACCATGCCTTCAGTATAATCTAAAGTTTCTATTCTGTGAAAGATCAAGTCCAGACAGTAGGAAGACAAGCCACAAACAAGGATAAATATCTGCAAATTATATATATATATATATATATATATATATATGTGTGTGTGTGTGTGTGTGTGTGTGTGTGTATGTATGTATGTATATGTATATATGTATGTGTGTGTGTATATATATATATATATATATATATATGTAAAGGATTATTGTGTGAAATGTAGAAAGAATAAAAAAAAAGTCAAGACTGAAAGTCAACAGAATGTAAAATACATGATGAATTTGGCTGACAATTACTTTTCTTGTCACTGTGACAAGGTGCCTGACATTAGAAATTTAGAGTTGGGTAGGATTTTTTCATGGTTCTAAAGACTTGAATTCATAGACCACACTTTCATTGATTTAAGAGCCACAGTGAAGTCAGTTACCATAGAAACAGAAGCACTTAGAGGAGAAATCTTTTGACTTCATGGTACACAAAAAGCAGAGATCAAGGAAGGGTCTGGGAACCAAACGTTTGGATACATGCCCCAAGAACGTACTATGTCCAAGTAGGCCCCACCTCCTAAAGTTTCTATTGCCTACCAGTACATCTCCACTACCTAGAATCCCAGCATCCAGTACATGAAACTAAGAAGGCTGCTTTATGCTCAGGTCATAGTATTCAGAGTTCTACTTTAACCAAAGCGACTTGAAGGAGGAAGACTTATTTGACACATATTTTGACATGTTTCCTCAAATGGCTACGTGGCACTGTGCACTTGGGCAAAACATTATGGAGGTAGAAGTTCTTAACCTCACAGAAGGCAGACAGCAAAAAATGGAATGAATCTCATCACCAGAGATAATCTTCCAAAGTAGGCAATCAACTACCTCCAGCTAGACCTGTCCCCTAAAAGTTCCACTCCCGGCTGGAGACCAAGGCTGTGGGACATTTAATGATCAAGTCTAAAATCCTAAAGAGTTTCTGCAAGAAAGATGATATAGAGGTTAATAATCAAGCCTGTGAAATACTCTCAAGATCACATGTCATGAAGGAATTGCAGGTTAAATAACAACAAAACACATTTGCTAGGATAATCAAAATCCAAACATAATCACCAGCTTGGATGGATTTGTATGCAGAGGTCTCATTCATTGCTTGTGGAAATGAGGAGTGTTCCAGCTATGTTGAAAGACACTGATCACTTTCTTACAAAGCTGTATATACATAGTCTCACCACACAATCTAGGAAATGAGATCTGTGTTTTCCAAAAGAAGTTGAAAACAGGTATACTCTAAAACTTGAACACAAATGTTGGCCTGTCTTTTCATACTTGTCAAAAGTTAGAAGCATGCAAGCTCTCCTACAGAGGGTAAGTGGATAAGTGAGACAATTGAATATTCTTTAGCATAAAAAAAGAAATGAGTTCTTTGTATAAATTGTATATTAGTTCTCTGTCAGATGTAGGGTTGGTAAAGATCTTTTCCCAATTTGTTGGTTGCTGTTTTGTCCACTTGACAGTGTCCTTTGCCTTACAGAAGCGGTGCAATTTTATGAGGTCCCATTTGTCAATTCTTGATCTTAGAGCATAAGTTGTTGGGGTTCTGTTCAGGAAAATTTCTCCTATGCCCATATGCTCAAGGGTCTTCCCCAGTTTCTTTTCTATTAGTTTCAGTGTGTCTGATTTTATGTGGAGGTCCTTGATCCACTTGGACTTGAGCTTTGTACAAGGAGATAAGAATGGATTGATTTACATTCTTCTACATGCTAGTCTCCCGTTGAACCAGCACCATTTGTTGAAAAAGCTATCTTTTTTCCACTGGATGGATTTAGCTCCTTTGTCAAAGATCAACTGACCATAGGTGTGTGGGCTCATTTCTGGGTCTTCAATTCTATTCCATTGATCTACCTGCCTGTCACTGTACCAATACCATGCAGTTTTTAACACTATTGCTTGAAGTCTGGGATACTGATTCCCCCAGAAGTACTTTTACTGTTGAGAACAGTTCTCACTACCCTGGGTTTTTTGTTATTCCAAATGAATTTGAGCATCACTCTTTCTAACTCTGTGCACATGGAGTTGCCCATGGCTCCAGACACATATGCAGTAGAGGATGGCCTTGTTGGACATAAAAGGGAGGAGAGGCCCTTGGTCCTAGAAAGATGCCACAGTGAGGGGGAATGCTGGGACAGGGAAGCTGGAGAGAGTTGACTGGGGAACAAGGGAAGTGGAGATGGGCTATAAGACTTTTGGGGGGCCGGGGAACCAGGAAAGGGGGCAACATTTGTAATATAAATGAAGAATATATCTAATAAAAAAGTAAAAAAAAAAGAAAAGAAAAGAAATCAGGGTAGGTGGAAGTGAGTTGGGCAGAGGGGCATCTTGTTGGAGGCATGGGGAGGAAGAATGGGTTGGGGATTTCCTGGAGGGGAACCAGGAAAGGGTATAACATTTGAAATGAAAAATATATTCAATTGGCTAAGGTTAAAAACTCAGGAGACAGCAGGTGTTGGCAAGGATGTGGAGAAAGAGGAACACTCCTCCACTGCTGGTAGGGCTGTAAGATGGTACAACCACTATGGAAATCAGTCTGGAGGTTCCTCAGAAAACTGGACATGACACTTCCAGAGGACCCTGCTATACCTCTCCTGGGCATATACCCATAGGATTCCCCAGCATGCAATAAGGAAACATGCTCCATTATGTTCATAGCAGCCTTATTTATAATAGCCAGAATCTGGAAAGAACCCAGATGTCCCTCAATGGAGGAATGGATACAGAAAATGTGGTATATTTACACAATGGAATACTACTCAGCAATTAAAAACAATGAATTCATGAAATTTTTAGGCAAATGGTTGGAACTGGAAAATATCCTAAGAAAGGTAACCCAATCACAAAAGAATACACATGGAATGCAATCTCTGATAAGTGGATATTAATTAGCCCAGAAGCTCTGAATACCCAAAGCACAATTAGAGTAACAAATGACTCCCATGAAGAAGTATGGAGAGGGTCCTGATCCTGGAAAGACTTGATCTAGCATTGTAGGGGAGTACCAGGACAGAGAAAAAGGAGGGAGGTGATTGGAGAATGGGTGGAGAGAAGAAGGCTTTTGGGACCATAGGGGAGGGCGGAACTGGGAAAGGGGAAATCATTTGGAATGTAAACAAAGAATATAGAAAAATTTTTAAAAAGGAAAAAAAGAAAAAAAGAATATATTCAATTTTTAAAAAAGGGAAAAAAAAGAAAGGAGCTGTTACAATCAGACGTGGCTTCACATGCTGATAATCCTAAGTGAACAAGAGGGTGGATCCAGGAGGTTGCTGATTCACAAGCTTAGAGAAAATGGTACGATTCAGGTTCAGTAAAAGAGAGTGATGGGAAAAGACCAATGTGATCCTCTGGACCACACACACACACACACACACACACACACACACACACACACATTTGGATAATTGGTTTGTAGATACACCCACAAACTCCCATGTATGCAATGTACATACATACTAAATTAAATAAGTAAATGATTTTTTAATAAAGCCGTGAAAAGACAAAGAAGACACTTGAATGTGCATTACTAAATAAAATAAGCCACTGGGAAAGACTATCTAGTATATGATTCCAGTAGATTTAAGACAAAAATATACAAACAGACTATAAGTTAATGGTTGCTAATGGTTGCAGAACTAAGTGAGAAATAAATATGTTTGGTCAGGGTGAAAATACTCCACACAATAAAATATCCCAAACAGTATCTGAATTAGTGATGGATATGTGTCATTATATAAAACATAAATATTTAAATAAAATGTATGTAGAAGTATATAAATAAAGTCCATGAAGGTTCACGAGTATCACAAATGTGCCACTGTAGAGAGGGATGCCCACCATGAGAAAGGCTGTCCATTCATAAAAGAAAAAGTAGAGAGCACAGCCTTGAGAATGAGACAGGAGTAGTGCGAGTTCTGATTCCACAGCTGACTAGCAGGCTAACGATGAACAATTTTAATTTTCCCCGCTGCTGAAGTGCATCCTGTAATAACCTCCCTACTTATTTCAGCAAGAACTGATGGAACTGAAAACAGGAACAATTCAAACTAGTAGTTGAAATTTTAAATTTATCCTGATCCCACGATCCCTCTTTCCAGTGTATAAGAAACTGAATGCCTCTCAGAACCAAATCAGCTTACTGAGACTTCTGGGCCTCAGTTGTGGACGCGTGTCAGATGAGGGAGTTGCATCTTATCTCATTACTATTCAAGCTCTAAAGAGAGAGTGTGTAAGATGAAAGTTGTAAACAAATCTAATCCTTCTTTGTAGCATCACAGATCTATAATCCCATGATATGTATATTTATATCTCCATTGCAATTGCTTTACATCTCTGTGTTCTTATTCTGTGAACTTCTTGCATATGTCATGGGTAGCAATTTTAGCATCATCTCAAAATGCTCAAATCAAATCCCCTGTTCAATAACGAACCAGTTCCACATTTGTCTTCATTGCTTCTGTGAATGCAGCACGTTTTCTCATGTGTCTTCCTTAATCTTCTCTACTCTTCCTTATCACATCTCATTTTCCTTCACACATCATTTTCTTGTCAAGCCATCTGTGATAGACTGAAACTTGTCAAAAGCATTCACGCACCTCTCATCACAAAGTGGAGTCCACCTCTCTTCTTCCTTTCGCTGCACTGAGACATGTGACTTACCTAACCCATGGGACCAGCAAATGTGGCTCAAATAAAGTCAAATAAACATATAAACCTTGAGGGTATTCTCTGTGCCACAAAACCACCTTGATAGAACCATTTCAGTGTAACCTTGGAATAGACCCAAGGAATTGGACCACTCAGCCAATCCATGTATTGATGAGAAATAATCAGAGTTTGCTATAATGTTTTAAGGTGGTTTATTAATAAGCAATAGCTTATAAAAACTGCTGTCTCTTTCTATGGCAGCAGTCCTGCTTAGGACTTATTAATTCCTTTTGGATTTTAGAAAAAAAGAAGATAACTGACTTCTGTAACTCCTATACTGTTTATGGAGCCATTCAAATAACTACCATCTTATATTATATTTACATAGAATTACATATCCCCTAGATTTACATTTCCTGTTTTCAATTCCTATGAGCAAAAATTTGTGATGCTCTCCATCCAGGTTATTAATGCCAGTCTAATTTTCAACATCATCCACCACGTTGCATTCCTATGGGATTTTAATGTGTTTTTATTACAATGTTTCATCTATTTGCATATTTATGAATTTATCCATTTGCCCTAGTTAGCACCTAAATTACTGACTGTGGTGTAAACATTTTACAATGCCTAGGAAACACGGTTTTAGGTTGTTTAGTTTGAGTTTCAGATTTAAAAACAAGAAATCTATATTATACCCATTTCACAGATTATAAAACAAGTTCTGAAAGCTATGAACTCTGCTTATGTCTTAAAACATCAATGTCTTAAATAAAAATGTGGTTATCTAATTCCTAGCAAAATACAGTGTGCCCAAATTATTCCGCATATTCAAAACACTACAGATTGGCATATTTCCAAAGGAAAACTCAATCATCGTATCAAAATGAAGCCCTGGCAATGCTGTAGAATACTTATTTGAGACAACTTTACAAATAATGCAATGAATTTCTTTCCTTTAATGTGAAACATATAGTAATAAATTTGACAAATAATGTTCTTATTGTGGTCAGCCCTTAAATAGCCCCCAGACCTCCCCCAACATCTTCAGAGAAAGCTTATCTTCCAGTAGGGTCAGCCTGGTAAAATCAACATAGTTAATCTTCATGTGCAATGCTGTTGGCGTAAAGCCAGTGGAATCAAAAGGGCAAGTCTGAGCAAGGAAGAAAACAGACAAGTGCAGACGAGCCTAAGAGAAAAAGATCCCTTGGACAGATGCAATATATAGCAGACTCTATCTTGCAGAGACTGTACAATTCTAGTGGTTTATGCAAGTCAACCACTGCTACTTCTATTTACCTGTTTATGTCCATGGACATTTTAGCTAATTTCCCCCATGTCTTAGCTCATAGTCAGAAAAAAAAACACAAAAATAGAATTTTGTTTTACATAGTTGTTGTGGGTTTAGCTGAATTCTGAAGACATCTGATACATAGCAAAAAAAGCAACAAATAATAACAACTCTAATTGTTAGATAGTAAAGGTATTTTCAGAATAGAGAGATTGCATAAAATCAGAGCCTAAATAGAATCCCCCTAATTGAAGGTGTTTTGCTAACTCTGATACTAGATTTTAGCTTTTTATAGCTTAACAAATCCCAAGTCAAAATGATAAAACTACTATGATTTATTTAGACAATACCAAATCACCCGCAAAATTCCAAAGTAGTGTCTCCCTAAGGAACCTGATCATTCAGATATCATTGGAAGAATGGGGGTTCGATAGCACTGAGGAAAGTTCAGATGAGTAGCTAACCTCATGTTTATTCCTTCCATCTGCTTTGTTATGTCTTTATTCAACTGCTCTAACCTGATATGTGTTTCCCTTGCTCTTGAAATCACCACTGATTGTCAAACTTCCAAGTGTGATTGGCACAGTTGGCTCCCATCTTTGACATCCAGCGACACACAGCACGGTTGATTACCTATTCCTTCTATAAATATATCTCTTTTTTTTGCATCATGTCTTGGATCATGTTTTGGATCATGTCTTCACTGATTTTCTCCTTCCCTCTCTTTAAAGGACTTTCCCTCTTCTATTTGGTCTAACATATCACAGTATGTTTATTATTTCTCTTCCTACCATCTATATGTTAATAACTACAAATTTATATCTTCGGTAAACATTTTCAGATCTCTCTTATTGGCCCCCTTGCTTGGCTTTCAGTTGTCTGTCTTCATAGACTCATAAAATTAGCTATTTCCAAAACTAAATTCTTCATTTTCTCTAATATTGTCTCCTCTGGTCTTTATTTCTATAAATAATACTATTAGACTATTAGACACATCCAACATATGTAAAGATATTTATGGAAACCCAAAATCTGGCCACATCTTGTCATATCTTTTCTTATTCCCATCTTTAATATTCTCTACCCCAATTTTATATTCAAAATACCCTGCCTCCATTCACAAATCTTTACCTTCACTGCCAACATTCCCATCTAAGCTATCCTGACTCTGTCTAGACTAATATCACCCTCTATTACCAATAATTACTTATTTTCTTACCCCAACATAATCTACTGTCTATATACTGTAGCCAATGTGGTC